>NC_053123.1:31134933-31259933 GCF_010015445.1 Perca fluviatilis | reverse complement strand
TTTACTGGCAGGTAAACACGGACCTCCAGCTACTGCCGCCATTCATCTGCATGTACAGCAGAACAGAAAATCAACAAACGTTCCCTTATGAAGTTACCAGCTAATGCTAGCGGTAATCTCCCGGATTTTGAAAACCAAATGTTGGGAGGTATGGTTAGCATCGCTAAGCCGCTGTTCTTGATTGACAGGTCCTAAAGCATCCCCTGCTTTATCGGCTACTTTAAAAATAAATGGGAGTATCATTTACAAAATGAACACCATCCTGTATTAAAGAAGACTTGAACTGAGTGACTGAGACCATAATCATCATCTTACCCATTTTGCTCTTTGGGGAGCAAAGGTCATTCATGAACTTTCTCCAGCTGGTTCTTCCAGGATGATGTTTTCTTGAGTTCTGCCTCCACAGACCTCCACCAGCTGGTCCGAGTCTTCCAGGCTTTCTTTTTACCGTGTGGGTTTGTACGATATCGTATGAAAATGTATGCACACCAGTTCGTATGATATCCTACGAAATTAGGTGACCTCCAGCTGTTCGTGTGACGCCAGCTGCAGAGCTCTGTTAGCCATCAGTCGTATCAGTGGCAGTTGGTAGTTGAGTTTAACCAAAAAAAAGCCGAATTTAAGCCGGGTACAGGCACTGCAAGATGACTGTCCTTTCAGGGGCCCGTGGCAATTGAGTTTAGCCAACAACAAGTGAGCACCATGCAGTTAAGTTTAGACACCAAAATGGCTTGGTAAGTTTAGGAAAAACATGGTGGATTAAAACACTGCAGAGGAACAAACACACTTTTCCTGAGTTAAAGTGATGGTTCGGAGTAATTTCACCCTAGGGTCCTTTGCACCATGACCTCGAGCCAAACACCCCCCCAGAAGCTTTTTTCACCTGGGTCGAACATTGGGAGCGTTAGCGTAGCGTAGCGTTATCAGCTGAATAGCTTAATTAGGTTATCGGATATCTTCACTAATATCGTACCGAAATATACCAAACGTCTACAGTAGTACAAATAGGTTATGCACTCATAAACGATGGATTGTAAAGTTTGTAGTACACCAGAAGTTTATGTAAATAACACTTGCGCGCTGGCTTCTGCTCTCTGCTGCTGCTGCTGTTACTAGGCGGGTAGTAAGGACATGCTTCAAATTACTACAAACAAAAAGATGCAACAAAAATATTTATTAATTTAATGATTAAATAAGGTAATGTCTCCAAACTTACCTCAATTATTACTTGTCTCCTGCTAGTTATACTACAGCACTTACTTTAAAAATATAAGTTAAATTAAAAATATTTTTGTTGCATCTCTTTTCGGTGTTGTAATTTGTAGATGTCCAGCTAATCGTCTTACAGCAGCAACAACAACAGCAGAGAGCAGAAGCCAACAGGCGTGTTATTTACATAAACTTCTGGTGTACTTACAAACTTTACAATCCATCGCTTTTATGAGTGCATAACCTATATATACTAGTGTAGACCTTGGTATCATTTTGGGCATTATTAGTGGGGTAATGTTAAGAGACACTTCGGATCCATTAGCCTCTGCGCTAAGCTATTCAGCGGCTAACGCTACTCTACGCTAACTCTCCCAATGTTAGACCCAGGTGAAAAAAGCTTCTGGGGGGGTGTTTGGCTCGAGGTCATGGTGCAAAGGACCCTAGGGTGAAATTACTCCGAACCATCACTTTAAAATCTTCCCGGGACTTGACGCACCAACCCGATTACCAACCGGACAGTCTGGCGAGGTCGGTGACTCGAGTCTGTTCGGTGTGTTCCGTGCTGTCGTCAGTGGCGTTCATTTGGGCCAATTGGATCCGGATCGTATTCCGAATGAGCCGCCATTATGCTCTGGCTTTGAAATTCGGGAGAAGCCAGACCCACGTGACGTGTTTGTCATTTCCGGTTTTAATTTTTTTGGGCGACAATACAGATTAGCGCCGCCTGCTGTTATGGAGAACATACGCTCAAGTCTGCGTCGCCTCGGTGCGTTCCGAGGCACATATTGGACCGATGGGAGCCGAATGATCAGTCCGACTGCCTTTTCTGCCGATGGTCGGCCGTTGGTGTGTCGGATCCTTTATACAGCAGCAGCCAATGTGGTGCATAGCGCAAAAAATAAGTTGAATACATACGAATTACAGTGCTTTACGTTTCGTAGCTATATGTAGGAACGGAGAACAGCCTCCAGGTTTTGAGGATGTAAAGTTGTTTGGAAAATGTTTACTGAGGCAATAAATCAAGGCAGAAGTAGGTTCATTTTCCCGTAGAAACAGACTTCTTTTAGGAGTCGCCCCCTGCTGGAAATTACATAGAATGCAGGTTTAGGAGCATCAGCATTAGTTTCAGTTTTTATGCACTGAAGTTGCTGCTTTAAACAGCCTAGTGCATGAGGTCTCTGATGTGTGATTCACTCACTCCAGCCTCAAGAAGCACACAGGTACACATCACAGAGGCAGAGCATGCTGCTTAACGATACCCACTGCTGGTTTTGGTTTTGGAGTATTAAGTCCACCCCCTGGCTGAGTCTAAAGCAAATGTTGTTCCATTTTTCAAGAGCAGAGTAAACTGAGCTTCCTCACTAGGAGGCTTTAGGGAAAGCATTTCCAGTAGAATGCATCATCCTTTAGCTGCAGGAATCCATTTTCAGAGCTGTTTGTGTCTATCCTGTTCTTCTCCGACACTGCCCTACAGGCTCGACGTGGAAAACAGTACAAATGTTTTTATTCGTCTCTGGCCAGTTTGAAGGATTCTGTGCTAATTGTGTTTGTTTGTGCTTTGATTACAACATGCACATCCTAAAAAGGGAAGCGAGAGAAGAGAAGGCCGCTCCATGTTTTTCCTCTCGGCTCAGGCAAATGTCCACTAGTGTTATTCTTGTACTGACCCAAAGCCTGTCAGTGGTTATCAGCAAGTCAGTTTCCTTCAGTGTAGTTGAGACTAATTGCTAACAAAAACACACAGAAGGTTAATATATAAGCCTGCCTGGTCCGGCAAAGAAGAGAGCTGTCCTCACTCTGACTAGTGGCTCTTCTAAATGTTATTAACAAAGCAGAAATCAATGCTGGTTAACATGAGTGGGATCAATGGACTTCACGCTCCACAGGATGGATGAATAATTTGGTTACTAGTGGGGCTGACACAATGAATGGGTAACACTTTACTTAAAGGGTAACATTTATTATTTTTTTTCAATGTTTTTGTGTCTATGTGACTAATGGGAACAACATCTTTTGAAATGCCGTCACTTTACGTCCATTAAAAGTTCTGTTTTTGTCACTGAATGGCTCAGATTATTATTCTAAGTGTCTGACAGCATTATGGAAAGGATCCCTACACAGATAGACCTTTTTGTTAAAGAGTAAGATCCTTTTAGTTTAACATGAAACAGCCTCGAAATCACCATCTCTAAACTCACCAGACTCCATTTAAATAATCTTTACTTCTGGTGTGTATGGAGCCAGCATATTTATACATGTTAATGGGTGAATTAAGGGTACAAGAGGGTACTTGTTCTGATACTTAACTTCTGGTTAGGCACCTGATGCAGAACGTAACGTAGTTTAGTTTGTCTGTAAAGTAACAAAAATACAACCACCGTTTGCCTTTTAAATGGGACGCAAACCCTGATCCCCTGGGTGAAAGTCCCGTGTTCGTTTGACCCATCCACCACCCCAATTTTATGTGGAATTTGGCACTCTTATACTTCGTCACCTTACTTCCTGCTTTGCTCCCGTAATAATTAAGGGAGAGTTTTTTTGGGGGGGGAGGACAGTCTCATTTTTTTTCTGCTGTACATGCTCACACTTTGTCATTGGTCTGTTTGGTGTGCTGTGCAGCACTCTCAAAATGAATATGGTGCCTTGATAAATAGCTTTTTTTTGGTGTTTGCTCAATGTCATCCGCCCCATGGTACACTGTCCCCAGACAGGTGAGTTGAAAGACGCGCCGAAGGAATGCAGAGGACATGTTTTTTAATGGATTGTTGCTCTGCGGCGGAGTGGAAAACACAATAATTCAGTTCTGTCAGTTCTGCCGTGAAGACTCTTCTGCGTCTGTGGGAAGCAGCACGGAGAATATTCAGCAGTTCAGACATATGTTGTCATCTTATGGTTTTTGTACAGTTATTAGTAGAGTTTGTATTAATGTTGCTTTTGCTGTCATACAGTTAACTATGCGATACATAAAGAGATATGTTATCTTTTACAACAATCTCGATGCAGCCTTTCTAAACGTCAAATTGTACAGAGTTGTAAAGCTAAAACTCACACAGCTTAAACTTAAAGCTATAGTGCGTAGTTTCTGTCGCCCCCGTGAGGAAATTCAAAGTAATGACAACCAAGCTGTTGGCGCGTCCACATGATACAAGCCTCCCCTCCTCCTCCACACAGTTGCTAGCAGCCAAGGAGGACACAGAGGATTATAAAAACTTGACGGACTCTTCAGAAGAAGTCGTTATCTTCGCTCGAGTTTCTGCGCGGGAAAGTCTCCGGACGCCACAATCTTCTGAACATAGTCATACTGAGAGATCCAGAGAGAGTTGTGTGGAGCTGATAGTCTTAATTAGCTTTGTAGCAACTCATTTGGCAACGGCTTGAATGTAACTGACGTTCATTAATATCAAAAAGTTACTCGCTAAAGCTTTAAGTTGACACAAAATATGTGGCATATATTGAGCTCTCTGTTAAACAAATTAGATCACAGAAACAACATCGACCAGACTGTATTTCTTGTAAATGTGTACTTTTGGAATGAGAAACCTATTTTTTGCTTCGACATGTATGAACCTGATAAACACAACTGATGCAAAAAGACAAAGACACAAAACAACAACAAAAAAGGGCACCAGCATCAATCTGAAACACAACACTATGGAATAAAAGCTAAGTTAACCTTAAAAATATCCACCTCATGTTGGAGTTTTGGAACCGGGACACATAATAACCTATGTCGGATTGCAGAGACCCAGGTTCCATTCAGCCAGAGATTATTTGCTCTGAGAGATTGGTCCATCCTAAGCGGGATGGATAAGCACATAAGAAGCTGGGTCCAGACTAGTTTAAAGGTTTAGTGCATAACTTTTTGATATTAATGAACGTCCGTTACATTCAAGCCGTTGCCTAATGAGTTGCTACAAAGCTAATTAAGACTATCAGCTCCACACAACTCTCTCTGGATCTCTCAGTATGAATATGTTCAGAAGATTGTGGCATCCGGCGACTTTCCCGTGCAGAAACTCGAGCGATATTGTTTTTCCTACTATGGCCACGCCAAGACCGGCCCTTCATTAACATTCACACACTAGCCTACTATTGCATACCTGTCAAGTGTCCCGTTTTGGCCGGGAAAGTCCCGTATTTTCCCCTTCTTTCCCGCTGTCCTCCCGTCATGAGTATTTTCCCGTAAATCTCCCGTACTTTAACCTGCGTTATTAAAAAATAATAATACCCTGGGCCCGAGCGGAGTAAAAAAAACAGAAAAAAAAACATTCCCAATCTGAGCTCTGTCACCAGCCTCGCGACAACTGTCACCTGCAGTAGCCTACTACAGGTACTGTAGGTGGCAGTTGTGGCGAGGTTAGTGTGTGAGGTCAGATGATGATGGACGCTACGACAGAGATGGTGCGCTGCCAAAACTTATGAAGGCTTTACTATGTATTCCCCATAGCAATGCAAGTTGAGAAAGGGTGTTTAGCATGGTACGAAAGATTGTTCCAGAGAATAGGATGACGTTAGACAGAACTGTCTGCGCTCTACTCTCATGTAAACCACTCTGGCCCCGCCCACTAATACACTCCTTCCTAAACAGTCTTAAAGAATGCAAAGTCTGCAACAAATTTGTACAATAACTCACTAAAAGAGTAAAGAAAAGTTATGTGAAATGAAAAGAAAAACTGTAAAAGAAAAGCAATATGAAATGAAAATGTGTGGAATGAAAAGAAAATGTAAAGACAAGCAATGTTATAAATTGTAAATGTTTTCAGCATTCTGCATCAAGTGGTGATTTTAGCTTTCTTGTACACCTGTCTTAAAATGTAAGGGATACTGGAGCTTGGTTGGGGGGGTGGGACTGCTCGCGGTGGGCGCTGGAAAATTTCCCTTATTTTCAAATCCAAAACTTGACAGGTATGCTATTGGCCAGGCATCCATGCTTACATGTAGGGGTCCTATCCCCTGACCAGTCCCCTAACCCTAACCTTAACCACTCAAGGTCAAATGCCTAACCCCGACCAATAGTGCTGCTTCGTAGGGCGGGTCTTGGCGTGGCCATAGTTCGTAATTTTTTAGGGGGGAGAGAGAGAGGGGGAAGACATGCAGCAAATGGCCGCAGGTCGGACTCGAACCCTGAGCTGCATTGAGGACTGAGCCTCTGCATATAGGCGCCAGGTGGGTAGCTACCAGGTGAGCTACCCAGGCACCCTGTCATTCAGGTTTAAAGAACTAATGTTAAGATGAAGTGGATGTGTCTGGCCAGTGTGTGTGTGTTGAATAAGACACTAAGCATGCACCTGTAGTAATTAAAGGTGGTCAAACAGACATCTCTGGCTCTGTGTCCCCCTGGTAGAGGACAGAGGTTACACCCACAGGCCGTGGACAAGCCCAGGGCAGACTGGAAGCTCCACCTGACATGTGAAGTACTAATTACTTACAATCTGCAGCCCGCGCTCTGAACGAGAGGCTCCCTGCAGTTTGAATGCACCCTGGGGTGACCTTGTGAGAATACCTTCATTTATCCTATCAGAAGGAAAACACAGACGACATTCAAAATATAACGGAATATAAAGCAGTAAGGTAAGGGGGCTTTCTCTGAATCACTAAAGTTGACCCCAAAGCAACGAGGACAAAATAAATTAGTCTACTTATATTTGTCTTAAATGTGCGGTGAAGGGAGGATACTGGCGTTAGTGTAGGTGGAGCGTTGGGGCCCCCGGTCGCTACGCACACACTACACACTACACACTACGCACACACTACACACTACCTACTACATTACGCACACACTACACACTACGCACACACTATTCACACTACACACACACTACACACTGCACACACTCTACACACTACACACTGCACACTGCACACTGCACACTACACACTACATACTGTGCTCAGAGAGGAGCAGGTCGATGAAAGACGAGAGTCTCTCTGCATGTTCTGCAGCGTTAGTTTAGTTTGCTCTCACATTACTGGACCCCGTATTTGAATACAAATATCTGGAGTGAAAGTTATGTCATAACTATGTTGTTGCGTATCATTGCACATTATGAAGTATATGGTATATGGAAATCCTGGAGCTTTCTTAGTGGAGTATACCTGAGTATCACGCAGACTACACCACTGATTTTACGTAGACCAGTGTTTCTCAAATGGGGGTACTTTGGAGTACTGCAGGGGGTACGTGATCTTTTTGCAAAATACTCATTTAAAAATATGTCATGCATAATTCCTAAAATAATAATAATTATTATTATATTATTATAATAATGAATTAATTAAGTGATGGATTCTTAACAATTGAAATGTAGCATTTAAATGTTTTTCAGTTACAAGGTTGTTGTTTAGTAAATCTATCACTGCCGACGCTGTATTGTTCCTCTTTATATAGATGTAATGTAAATATGATAGAATGTTTTGAGCTGGTCAGTGGGAACTGGGCTTAAAAACACAATTCAAAAGGGGGTACATTATTGAAAAAAGTTTGAGAACCCCTGACGTAGACTACACCACTGCTAATCATTATGCGACAAGTCTGAACTAATGTTGATTTTCATTAGTGGATTAATGCTAAATTATTTTTAGGCACAAAATGTGCAATGATCCATGCAGAAAACTTAATGGCAACAACGATTAAAAGATGAACACAGTCGAGAAAATAGATTCCAGCAGATACAGAGAGAGAGGAGAGAGAGAGAGAGAGAGAGAGAGAGAGAGAGAGAGAGAGGCGAGAGAGAGAGAGAGAGAGAGAGAGAGAGAGAGAGAGAGATTACTGACAGATAAGACAAGTTAAAAACAGAAAGAAAATGCGAGTGCCGTTATTCCTTTTATGCAGAAGGTGATGAGTACAGTGAGTGGATAAAAGTTTGCCAACAGACTGAGATGGGCCCTTGTTGCATCTTTTGAATGCAGCCAGTGAAATGGTAATGTGCCTCTGGGATCGCACTCATCAGATGTAAAGTAATGAAGCATTTGGAGTGTGTGCGCCAGCCTGCCGGTAGATGAAAACGCACTGATTTCTTTCTGTTGGCTTTTACATATCCTCCTATTTTTCTCATGAGTTTTGACAAAGCATTCTTTTAGACAACCTGACTAATATGCAGCGTTTGGCAGAAGAGCACTGTGGGTACCAAGACAGTCCCTCCTGGATTTCGCGATCGTGCCAATTCACGCAAATTCAACCAATCACCGTGAATTTGGTGCGACTCGCAATTTTGACCAATCACCGCAACTTTTCCGCAAATTTGACCAATAACCGGAGTTTCCCGCGACTTCAACCAATCCCAGCAGTCCCACGTGCCAGACTTTACGTCAGTATGTGACTGACCAAGCGGGAGGCAAAAACTTTTTTTTGCAGGGTGATGAATATTCATTAGAGAACTCATCCCTTATTGGCTCGCCCTGACATTCTTACCCTAACCATAACCAATCCCACTAAACCTTTTTTTCCATGACTAAGACGAGACGATGACGAGTCCAGAAACGCTGACTAAGACTATATTAACATGCATTATTGTTGATGAAAAAAAGACGAGACTAAAATGTTTTGCATAAAATAAAAACTAAGATGAAATCTCTCTTCATTTTCGTCTACAATCGTCTCTACTTTTCCATCATGATATAGAATATTCAGCCGTTACTACTAGGGTTGGGTACCGAGACCCGGTGCTAGTTATCTACCGGACCGAATATCAACGCAGAACACTACACTTGGCAGCAGCTAACGTTAGCCTACAGTTAGCTAGCAGCTGGAGTAAACACGGTAAAAATGCTGACAGCTAAACGGTGTAAAAGTTTGTCTGTATTTCACTGTAGAGGATTCCAACGTACGACAGTCTGTAGCTGCCGTTATCGGACAAACAACAAAGATGTTGCATTCACTTGAAACTCGCCTCGCCAGCCTCATGCTGCATTCAAAGTGATTGTAAAATACCATTTTCCCATCCAGTGGTTGTTTTTGTCATTTAACAGGAATTTACTGGTGAAATAAGGAAGAGGCTCAATATTTGGTTACATTTTATGTACAACGATATTGACACAAAAAAAAAAATCAGAATGTGTCATTATAACTATTTGACTGAAATGGTTATCAGAAATAATCTCAGAAATAATTTATTTAAAAAAAGACTAACATGTTTTGAGTAAAACTTGACTAAGATACCTTGAGTTCTCTTTTGACTAAAACTAGACTAAAATGACGAGACTTTTAGTCGACTAAAATTTGACTAACAAAAAAAGATATGTGAATGACTAAAAACTAGCAAGGACCTTTGGCACAAGACTAAGACTAAATAAAAAATAGGTGACAAAATTAACACTAGTCTTCCCCTACCACCCTGCAAAAACAAAAAAAAGTATAGGCAAGCGGGAGTGAGAACGGGTTGACGTAACACGTACGTCGCCAAATTCATTTCCTTGTTTCTGATGAAGACGAGACGTGTGTGACTCGAACATCTCACGTTTACCGACAAAACGTACACCGTGCAAAACATTTCAGACCGTCCTGCCAACCTGTATTATAAGTGCAATGATAAGTTAAAGTCCAGTAAGTACTTTATCAAACCGTATGAATGTGTGTCTCAGGCCAGGTTATAGAAATTAACTAACAATGTAAAGATCAACAAGCCACTGACACATATGTTCCAATTTGATTCATTCAATAAATTATAATTTTTTAGCCATTTTCATATTATACCAACATTTGCAGCATCCTGAGCCTTTTAGGTAAGGTTAAATAGGAAATTTCAGCCCAGAGTAGTTTTATTCTCCCTAAAACAGGTTTCCTTTTTATTTTTAAAGAGATATACCAACAACAACAAAAAAAAATCAAAACTTTCTTTGCAACTTTCACTGTCTCCTGCAACTTCATTACAACAAACAAACAAAAGATTTTGCAACTTTTATCGCAATTCTTTACAAAAGCTCCCGCAAAAATCAGGCATTTTGGGCCGCAACAATCTCGAAACAAGGCCGCGAAATCCTGGATGGACTGCCAAGAGACACAGCCGTCTCCTAATCAGACCGACAAGAAGGAGTAATACTGCAATATCATATGTAGGCTAGTCATAATAAATATTACTTATGTGAATTGAACTTTAAAAGAAAGGCAGAAAAACTCTCATGCTACTGATTATCCAGCACGAGGAGGAGAACTGCAGCAGATCATTCATGATCTAATGTATGTGTCCAAACAAAATACTACAGCAGCTAAACGCATTTTAGACACCTGAACACATCTATATCAGTTTAAGCGGACGCTATATTTATTTTCAGTTCTTCACCTTGCTGTCAGACGGCCCTTTACGACGGGGAACTGAAGCCGTTATCTCTGCTCTCTTCAAAGCCACCAGACTCCTTTTGACAAAATCAGACATTTTACCTCGCAGAACACGGGAGTTGCTGCTCTACCGCTGCCTCCATCGGTTAGTTTGTTATTGTGTAGTCTATATCCACGACATTTCATTTTCAGGATCGCTCCGATGACGCTGGATGTCCCGCTTTATGACCGGATTTGCGTCCCCTTCCTCTGTCTCTGTGTTGGCGTGCTAACCTCCGGTGGATTTCTGCAGGGTAAATCCAGACAGCTAGCTAGACTATCTGTCCAATCGGAGTTTTCTGTTGCACGACTAAAACTACTTTTAAAAGTACACGTTCCACCAAAACAAGTTCCTTCCCGAGATTATTTTGCAGCGGCACCGTGGCTCCGTTTGGTGTCCTCAGCACCGCCCAAGATGATTGTGATTGGTTTAAAGGAATGCCAATAAACCAGAACACGTTTTTCTCCCATCCCACAATGCTGTATGGACTAACCAGACCCTCCTCCACAGTGCTGTGGAGGAAGGTTTGGCAATGCGAGACTAATATTTTGTGACTTTGGTGAATCCGTGCCAACCTGTAAAACACCAACGTCACAAAATAATACAAAGTAAAAATAAACTCAGGAGCATATCTCTTAATACAAATGACAGCCAAAGAACCAACGTAAACCAACGCAAACGTTTTTCTTTGTCTAATGGTAAGTCCATTAAAAAATATATTGCAGTGTGTCAGTAAAAACAGCTGCTGGCTGATTACAATAGTGTTCTGCGTATCTGGGTTCTCTCTGCCTCTCTGAAAGCCATCCATCAGTGTAATTAGTTTGAGGCTCACTGAAGCTGTGCTGTATCTTTTTTTCTGGCTATTCGGCTCTGTGTGCTGCAGATATACATTAATATGCTCTGTGTTTTGACAGCCCTGGTGTGGCGTCCATGTGATGGATAATTGACTGTTGTTTGCCGTTTGAATCCAGCCTAAGAGACTTAAACTGCCATACCGGTGGTACGGTACGTCATGATGAACACTGTAGAGGATGTTCTTGGCAGTGTTAACGGCGTTACGTAATTTAATTACAAAATAAGGGGAAAAAAGGTGTAATTAAATTAGTCTGTAGGAGCCACATATTATATGTTGTTATTTATTGATTATTATATTGTGCACTTATATTGTAGGTGGTGGGCGTTTTCATCGCTGTTTGGGCGGAAGTGATAACAGTGTATTTGTTTGCTTCACCTGTTCCCCTGTTTTTTTTTGGGGCTTTGACAGAGAGTGGGTGACCCTGGGAGCGACACACTTTCTGTTGACCGCCGCACTAATGCACTTATTTCGACTCCCAAAGTAACTTTACATTTGGTAACTGTAGTGCTAGTTGTATTTTACGTGTGGAGGAATAAATACAATACAATCTCGAGAGCGTCACAGTGTGTTTATGCATCTCTCAGTGTTTAGTCCCTCGCGGCAGCACTTTGTTGGACCGCTTACAGCCGCAACATTATCTATGAAGAGGTTTGTGATTATGTAACCCTTACTGTCAGGCCACAAGCTCCAGCAAAGTCTCTACGTTGTGTTCGGGGTGTTGGATGTACCAGGGCAGGTGGAAAGGACTGGGAAACAGGACTCCAAATGGTACATGTTTTTCATGTACACAATGTCTTCTTTTGCCCACTAAACTTGTGAACATGATTAAAAGCTACGAGGGAATAACTGGTAGAGTTATACATGAGGGACAACTCACTAACCAGTTTGCAATCAAGACAGGGGTTAGACAGGGCTGCCTGTTATCCCTATTCCTGTTTCTCCTAGTCATCGACTGGGTAATGAAAACTGCAACTGAAGGAAGGAAAAATGGAATCCAGTGGACATTATGGACACAACTAGGAGACCTGGAATTCGAAGATGACTTGGCACTACTTTCACACAATCACCATCAGACACAAGAGAAGACGACTCTACTCGCAGAAACATCAGCCCAAGTAGGCCTTAACATACACGAGGGAAAGAGAAAAATCATGAAGATGAACACAAATAGTGGGGAGCAAATAACACTAGAAGATACACAACTGGAAGAAGTGGAGTGCTTTACCTACCTGGGCTGCATCATCAACAAAGAGGGAGGGACAGATACAGACGTCCAAGCCAGAATAGGAAAGGCAAGGGCAGCCTTCCTACAACTGAAGAATATATGGCGATACAACAACAAACAAACGTAAAATCAGTCCTGTTCTATGGAGCCGAGACCTGGAGCACAAGAAATGTACAAACCTTCATAAACGGATGCATGAGAAGAATTCTGAAAATCCATTGGCCGGACAAGATCACAAATGAAGACCTGTGGACGAGGACAAAGCAAACACCAGCTAGAGATGGTATTGGACAAAGAAGATGGAGATGGATTGGGCACACCATTCGTAAACCAATTAAGACGATAAAAATACATTTAGACTGTAAAAGATGGCCTTCAGCACATTTGTTTATGGTTGCTTTTAATCTTGCATCAAATAGTGAACTCCATACTAGACTTCCATGCATGTACAAATCACCAGCAGTAAATATTGTGCTAGTGCTAGTATTGAACTACAAGAAGCAAGACAGTTGCAAGCCTTTAATTAGAGTTATGTAAAGCTTTTGATGGGACAGTTAGGTCCTAGAGATGTGGTGACAACAGCTGCGCAGAGGGGGCCCAATTTGATTTTTTGTCATGGCGCCCAAAATAACAGCGCCCCTGCGCATACCACCAGACAGGCTCTGACGTGGAACCCCCTGGGGAAGAGGAAGAGAGGTCGGCCCAGAAACACCTGGCAGAGGGAGTTTCAGGCAGACATCAAAAAGATGGCATATACCTGGTCACAGATAGAAAAGAAAGCCAGCGGCCGAGTTCTCTGGAGGTCCTTTGTCGACGGCCTATACCCCCCAAGGGGTGCCAGGCATAAGTAAGTAAGTACTACTATTACACTTAAGGGGCTCCTCAACAACATACAAGTACAATACAAACATATTTAGAACAGATTTCTTAACATACAAAAGGAAAAGCTTAACATTAATCTTGCATACGATATTCATGGAGAAGAGGTAAATACATGGGGAAGTGATAACATCAGTGATAGCTAGTAGTTGGGACATTTTTTTAATCACAATTTGTGATTAAGTACATATGCAGCTGTTCCTATAGTAAGATGAAATAACATTTTTGAACAAGTATAGAGACGAAACGGATCGAATGTTGACAGTAATTGGTAACCTATTACATTTCTCAAAGTAACCTATCCGACACTGCTCATTAGCACTGACGTCTCTATAAAGCCAGCACCAGCCTGCGAGGACGTCATGTTTTGGCTCAGCGGGATCCTGGAGCTCCACAGCCTTCGCAGCGCAACAACAGAGGAGGAGGCTGCTCTAGATGAGCTCATCACTTTCATTCCCCATGATCTCAGGATGCGTCTCCAGCAGCTCTCCACCTTCTCTTTGTCTTCTCCTCCCACTGTGTTCCATCACACTCTCCATACGGCTTCATCTCTGCTTCCTCTGTCTTCTCGGCATGCCTCTTAGTAAATATATACACAGCGTCTTAGGGATGGTTGTTTTCTCAAACCCAGGAAAAGGTGGCCTCGTTACTTAGACAGGTACAGTATGTTAAATAGACGAAATGCTTGAAATTGACAAATGTACTGGCAGATTGAAGAGACTGTGCGCCCCCGAAAAAGCAATCCCATAGCTCTTTTGTTGGAGCAGCAATTGCGACCTATATTTACTTTTCTAGTGGCGGCGCCCACAAGTGGCCGTAGTTGTTATGACGGGACCAAAGCAGGAAGTAAGGTGACAAAGCGTAAAAGTGCCAAATTTGATATGTAAGGACGTAGATTGGGGTGGTGGATGGGTCAGACAAACACCCAGGAGTTTCACCCAGGAGATCTGGGCTTGAGTCTGAAAATAAAAGTAAACAGTAATTTTTTCTTTTACACCTAACGAACAACCCTGTTTGGACAGTGGCTGTCAATGTCAGAAACAATGCAAAAAGCGCCTTTCAACGTGTGTGTAGAATGCACCAGGGAGAGCAGCAGCTACACTTGGTTTGAAGATGACGTAGCATTAAAAAGGTGAAGTAGGTAAGCCTTATAAAACTAACTTTCTGTCATATCTGCTGGAACTGACCCTATGTAGAACTACATGAAGCAGGTCATTTAAAAAAAAAAAAATCCAGCTCCTCTGGCTCCACCTACAGCCTGTAGTGGGATTTGCAAAAATCCACCGCTCCCTGTTCAGATGCACCAATCAGGGCCGGGGTGTCTAACTGCGTGTCAATCACTGCTCATGCACACGCATTCATTCTCCCTTGTGGGGGGGCTTAGGAGACCATTTTGGGCTTCAGCAGAAAGTGGGGGAGGGACTGAGAAGTTGTCGATGTTAACATTTTTTGGCTAAGTCCTGGATCTTCGCAATCCTACCTACAGCACCTTTAAAAGCGACTACGGTAGCGAGTTGTATGAAAGCCCGAAAATCCACATAGGGAGGTTGGTTGGGGTGGTGGGTGGATGGGTCAAACAACACAGGACTTTCACCCAGGAGACCGGGGATCGTGTCCCATGTGTCATTTCCTAAATCCAACTGTCCCGTTCTACTTTTACTAAACCCAACTGTCCCGTTCTTCTTTTACTAAACCCAACTGTCCCGTTCTTCTTTATCTAAACCCAACTGTCCCGTTCTTCTTTAACTAAACCCAACTGTCCCGTTCTTCTTTAACTAAACCCAACTGTCCGTTCTTCTTTAACTAAACCCAACTGTCCGTTCTTCTTTAACTAAACCCAACTGTCCCGTTCTTCTTTAACTAAACCCAACTGTCCCGTTCTTCTTTAACTAAACCCAACTGTCCCGTTCTTCTTTAACTAAACCCAACTGTCCCGTTCTTCTTTACCTAAACCCAACTGTCCCGTTCTTCTTTTACTAAACCCAACTGTCCCGTTCTTCTTTATCTAAACCCAACTGTCCGTTCTTCTTTAACTAAACCCAACTGTCCGTTCTTCTTTAACTAAACCCAACTGTCCGTTCTTCTTTAACTAAACCCAACTGTCCCGTTCTTCTTTAACTAAACCCAACTGTCCGTTCTTCTTTACTAAACCCAACTGTCCCGTTCTTCTTTAACTAAACCCAACTGTCCCGTTCTTCTTTACCTAAACCCAACTGTCGTTCTTTCCTAAACCCAACTGTCCCGTTCTTCTTTACTAAACCCAACTGTCCCGTTCTTCTTTAACTAAACCCAACTGTCCCGTTCTTCTTTTTCTAAACCCAACTGTCCCGTTCTTCTTTATCTAAACCCAACGTCCGTTCTTTAACTAAACCCAACTGTCGTTTCTTTTACAAACCCAACTGCCGTTCTTTATCTAAACCCAACTGTCCGTTCTTCTTTTCCTAAACCCAACTGTCCCGTTCTTCTTTATCTAAACCCAACTGTCCCGTTCTTCTTTAACTAAACCCAACTGTCCCGTTCTTCTTTTACTAAACCCAACTGTCCCGTTCTTCTTTATCTAAACCCAACTGTCCCGTTCTTCTTTTACTAAACCCAACTGTCCCGTTCTTCTTTTACTAAACCCAACTGTCCCGTTCTTCTTTTACTAAACCCAACTGTGTGTAAACATCTTATCCCAGTATGATAAAAAAATGGGTTAAGCCTCGTAACTGCCATATTCATGTCCATGTTAACACACACGATTCAGACACCATGCTATAGCTCTGTCTGTTGGTTCAGCGATACTCAGCGTCCATAGCAAGTTTATTTACGGATGGAGTCCTAAAAATGAACATTGTGATTAATGGCGGATGGGTTGTTGGTGAAATAAGGTATAATTAATGTTTACATTAAGAACAGTCCTGCAAAAAGTTTGTTTAAAGTACTTTTTACTTATACATCCATGGTGAAAATGGATATATTAAATGATTGATTTCTGGATTTGATTACTTGGTATCAGATCACTCAAACAAAGATTGATATTAAATGGAGAATCCATTGTTTTAACCCAACTTCAACTTTATTTGTGTCCCCCAAGGGCAATTAGGTGTGCAGAAAGTATAAACACATACAAGAGATATACAGTATCTCACAAAAGTGAGTACACCCCTCACATTTTAGTAAATATTTCATTATATCTTTTAATGGGACAAAACCGAAGAAATTAAAATAACCTCCCATCATCACATACCCTTCACCATACCTAGAGACTGGCATGGGGTACTTTCCATAAGATCATCTCTGAATGCAAATCAAACCAGCCATTAGGCTAACTGACATAAAACCATGCCAATCTCTAGGTATGGTGAAGGGTATGTGATGATGTGGGGGGTATGGTGAAGGGTATGTGATGATGTGGGGGTATGATGAAGGGTATGTGATGATGTGGGGGGACTACTTTAATTCCAAAGGCCAAGGGAACTTTATCAGGATGCATAGTATCCTGGATCCATGAAATAACTGGCCTTTAAAAATAAATATCTGCCTGCCTCTATGGGAATTTAACATAGGGGTGTACTGACTTTTGTTGCCAGCGGTTTAGACATTAATGGCTGTGTGTTGAGTTATTTTGAGGGGACAGCACATTTACACAGTTATACAAGCTGTACACTTAATACTTTTACATTGTAGCAAAGTGTAATTTCGTCAGTGTTGTCCCATTAAAAGATATGACATATTTACTAAAATGTGAGGGGTGTACTCACTTTTGTGAGATACTGTAAATACATACAAGTTCTACACATAGTCCAACTAGAACACAACCGTTAACAGTACGAGGACACATAAATACCAGTACAAGGTGCATGGATAACAGCGTCAAAGTGACCTACACAGGGTAGGACAACGTGCATATCAGCCTCCAAAGTTCAATCAGCATCCATTACATTACATCACCAACCCCTTTAATCAACGTTTCTACACATACTCAACACATAGTCAACAGACGAGAATATATAACCAACCAAGGAATAAAGAAAGAAAAGAAAAGAGTTCAAAGATGACTCCTGCCCTGACCCTTATTCAGGAAGGAAAAGGCTGCAGGTATAAAGGAGTACTTGTACCTGTTACTCCTTACAGATGGACATCTTAGACGGGAGCCAGACCCAGGCCTAAAATCCACAATCAAAATGTCACGTTGGTCTGTGTGTGTGTGTGTGTGTGTGTGAGATGTAATCTGTCACATAACACATTAATCGCAGAGCTGATAGAATAAACACTTGGGGATTCAGGTCAGCGGTGGAAAACAGAGCAGCTAAGGAGATTCCCCACACAGGAATATAAAACCAGATTCTTCAAAGGAGGAGGAAGGCAGTAAGTAAGGATCGGATTTGGGTGCTGTTGGTGTGTGTCGCGGTAAAAACCCCATCTCAGAGCGCCCGGAGTGCTTTATCTCCTCCACTGACAGGGCAACTGCCTCTCTACCCCCCTCTGAAGGGAATTAGGCTATTAAAAACCACACACAGCATGCTACAAACACACACACACACACACACTGTAAAATATTACAGACCCATTTAGTTATGTCCACTTATTTCTTATTTTTAACTGAACGAGCTTATACAAGTTGTCGATTTTGAACTCAACTTTATGAGTTTTTGAAAGTTAAACTTGCATTTATTCGTTGGGTTGACTATTTAACAAAACTGTATGTGTTGATTCAACTTAGGTATGTAAGTTAAGTTATCAACCAATTGCAGTCAGGACTGCAACTGGCTGGCCAATTCCCATGATGCAAGGCGGTAAATAGAGTTTTGTTGTTAAAATATTGGCGAAAAGTTTGCAGTTTGTCGAAATACAAATGTAACTTTATGAATTACGTTTATTAAACGTGTGTTTAGAATGTAGTGTTTTGTTTCCTGGTAATTGTCATTGTTGTGCTGGTTTTGTGCATGAGTTAAGTGACTGTTACGTTTGGTAAGAAGAGCTGGAGTATAACGGTGTTAGATGTTGAGCAGTAATTGGCTTTCTTCAGCCAATAATCTCGGTGTGTGTCACTTCACTAGCGGCCATTTTATGTCAAGTGACACAAGATCAGCACAGAGGCCGCTATTTTGCACAGGGCCCTGGGGTGGCCCCACTCACGGTATCTCCGCTATAAATGTGGTTATGTTGTTTTAACTTGAAAGTTTGAGTTGAAATAAAGAAGAAAGGTATGTCTGTTATACTAGGCAAGGAAGGTTTCTTGCATTTTTAAAGAAAATAAATGATTTGTTTGAACTTAAAGTATGAAGTTAAACCAATTAATACAATGTTAAATCAACTAAAAGAACAACTTTAACAAAACTAGAACACTGTAGTTACATCAACCTCATTAACTTTAATTTCTAAGTTAAAACAAAGGCAGTCTTTAAGTTGAGTGAACTTCGATTTTCAAGGCAGCAAGGGAACTTGCATTTCCAAGTTAAACTAACATGAAATTTGTTACAGTGCACACACACACACATACATGCACACACCTGAAGTGTAGTGGCTCTGGTCTAGACCTTGTACCATGTAAACTGACTACACAGCCAACCTTTCAAAAACCTCATCACACACACACACACACACACACACACACACACACACACACACACACACACACACACACACACACACACACACACACCTGAAGTGTAGTGGCTCTGGTCTAGACTTTGTACCATGTAAACTGACTACACAGCCAACCTTTCAAAAACCTCATCTCTCTCTCACACACACACACACACACCTGAAGTGTAGTGGCTCTGGTCTAGACCTTGTACCATGTAAACTGACTAAACAGCCAACCTTTCAAAAACCTCATCACACACACACACACACACACACACACACACACACACACACACACACACACACACACACACACACACACACACACACACACACACACACACACACACACACACACACACACACACACACACACACACACACACACACACACACACACACACACACACACACACACACACACACGGAGCTCCCTCACATTGTCCAACATGCCTTCTGGGTGAAAATCCACAGGGGCCCCAGGCCATTAACCTCTAACCAATACAAATGGACCCTCGCTGAATGTAGAGGCAGGAAGGAAAACCATCGTCCAGGCCTCTCAGAAAGCACCCGACTTTATTCACAACTGCACAACGTCATTGTATATTGCGCTGAAGGAGGTTGAGACTCTACGCTACATCTTCATTACTACATTTTCATTTTTAAGAGTTCGTTTTGAGACAAAAACAAAGGTTTTGTGCCCAGAAATGCAACTTCCCATCGTGGTTGACGCATGGCCCCAATAACTGTGATTGGTCCGCTTTGCCGTGGCTTGGTAGTGTCATATTTCCCCTTACTCATTTTCGGGTTCTCCTTTCTCGTGAACAACATTTATCGACACAGGGGAGACACTATGTTTCTCCGTCTACATCACCGGAGTCGGCAGTCGCTCCGGCGCTTTTCCCATCACTCTCTCACTCGCTCTACCAATCCACATCTCCAGATTTCTTTCATTTTCAAACTTGTGGTCTTCAGCTTAGTCTCGCATTGCCAGACCTTCTTTCACGGCGCTGCGGAGGAGGGTCTGGCTACTCCACACAGCATTGCTGGATAGGAGAAAAACGTGCTCTGGTTTATTGGCTTTTCTTATAACCAATCACAATCGTCTTGGGCGGCGCCAAGCGCCGGACGGAGCCACGGTGCCTCTGCAAAATAGCCTCGGGAAGGAACTTGTTTTGGTGGAACATGTGTACGTTCAAAAGTTGTTTTAGTCGTGCAACAGAAAACTCAGATTGGACAGATAGTCTAGCTAGCTGTCTGGATACAGACACCAGGAATGTACCAACACACAAACATGGCGTCCGCCCAGGCCCTCCGCTCTGTTCCGCTGTTATTCTTACAAGATGTTTTGGGCTCGGCTCCCCCTCTCATTCCTCCTGCTCTGGCATTACCCCCTCTCATTCCTCCTACTCTGGCGTTACCCCCTCTCATTCCTCCTACTCTGGCGTTACCCCCTCTCATTCCTCCTGCTCTGGTGTTTCCCCCTCTCATTCCTCCTACTCTGGCGTTTCCCCCTCTCATTCCCCCTGCCCTGGTGTTTCCCCCTCTCATTCCCGCTGCTCTGGTGTTTCCCCCTCTCATTCCTCCTACTCTGGCGTTACCCCCTCTCATTCCCCTTGCTCTGGTGTTTCCCCCTCTCATTCCCCCTGCCCTGGTGTTTCCCCTCTCATTCCCCCCTGCCCTGGTGTTTCCCCCTCTCATTCCCCCTGCCCTGGTGTTTCCCCCTCTCATTCCCGCTGCTCTGGTGTTTCCCCCTCTCATTCCCGCTGCTCTGGTGTTTCCCCCTCTCATTCCCCTTGCTCTGGTGTTAACCCCTCTCATTCCCCCTGCTCTAGTGTTTCCCTTCGGCCTTTACTAACTGGACTCCGGAACCACAAACAGCTTTTTTTTTTTTTTTTTACATATCCAGGAGAGCTCCCAAATGCCTGTAAATGGACCTTGATGTGTAAAAATCGATGGAGTTCCCCTTTAAAACATCTGGAAGATCTAGACTTTTTCTCCCTCTGTACATTATCTGTCGTCAGTTAAAGAGAGCTGTAGCTCTAGCTGTGAGGCTGATAAGCTTCCTGTCTGAGACAGCAGCTCGACAGTGAGGGACTTTTTGGGGAGAGTCTTGCCCTGAAAGGGATTCACGCGGCCTACGGGAGAAGATTAGGCTGGGGGAGCAGCAATTAAACCACAACAAACGCACAACTCTCTGTCTGTCTCTCCCTCCACCTTTCTCTCTCTCCTCCTACCTCATTCGAGACTCACGTAACTACAGGTTACCATGGAAACTACTTCCCTCCCTCCTCCCAACTTCTATCCCTTCCCTCCTCTTGATCTGGCCTTGCATCTGGCCTCTCGTCATCCACCTCTCTTCACCTCCCAACCAAACAGTCATCCCGTTCTTCGTTATCTCTTCATTAACACCTGTCACCTTCATTATCGCCTCTCGTCTCCACCAACCCTTTTTTTTTCTTCTTTCCTTTCTGTCCTTGCTCTTTCCATCTGCTCTCCATGTTGCTCCCTCTATCGGACTTTCTATCTGTCCCGCGGCTGCCGGTGGCACGAAACCAAATGTCAGGTCTGAGCTGGTGCTGGGAGGAAT
Source organism: Perca fluviatilis (assembly GCF_010015445.1). Taxonomy (NCBI): domain Eukaryota; kingdom Metazoa; phylum Chordata; class Actinopteri; order Perciformes; family Percidae; genus Perca; species Perca fluviatilis. Next base: position 31,238,286 of record NC_053123.1, on the reverse strand, counting down.
CGTAAGGGAGGCAGATGGAGCAGCAAAAATGAAAGAGAGAGAGAGAGAGAGAGAGAGAGAGAGAGAGAGAGGGGAGAGGAAGCTGAGTGAGATAAATGGGAACGCTGGAGACGATAATGTTGATAGTCACAGTAGTCAGTGCGTGCACACACCAACAGAGCCGGGTGCAGTCATAGGAAATGAAGGCTAATGCTAATAGGGTTTCCAGAACTGTACAAAAACAGACACAAAAATCATCAATGAAAGACTCTTTTGTTCAGACAGATTATTTTAAGAGGATAGAAGAATGAAGGGGTGCCATCAATCCAGCAGGAGTGGGCTTGTGTGATGGCTAGGGTGGCGGCGTTTGAAAAGATGTCATATAAACGGTTCACAAGATTGGATGACCGTACTAGAAAACGGGGAAAGTCGCCGATCTTTCTGGAGGGCTCCTAAGAAGCTTTGTGCTGGAGCTTATGCTGTTGTTATTTATACATATGTTTATTTGGTTTATTGTCTATTTTGTTACCATTTTGTTGAATGGTCTTGAATATTGTAGTTAATGTGTCAACATTTCTTGATTTTTATGTGGGTGGGTAGTGACGAGGAAGGGGGGGGTGTGTTCATGTTGCGAGTTGTAGGTTTTAAAAAAAAAAAATGTATGTTAAAAACGTAAAATTGCCTTAGCTACCAGTGAAGCTAACTGGTAGATTAAACTCTTAGCTACCAGAGGAGCTAACTGGTAGATTAAACTCTTTAGCTTTAACAGCGGAGCTAACTGGTAGATTAAACTCTTAGCTACCAGCGGAGCTAACTGGTAGATTAAACTCTTAGCTACAGGTGAGCTAACTGGTAGATTAAACTCTTAGCTACCAGAGGAGCTAACTGGTAGATTAAACTCTTAGCTACCAGCGGAGCTAACTGGTAGATTAAACTCTTAGCTACCAGCGGAGCTAACTGGTAGATTAAACTCTTAGCTACCAGCGGAGCTAACTGGTAGATTAAACTCTTAGCTACCAGAGGAGCTAACTGGTAGATTAAACTCTTAGCTACCAGCGGAGCTAACTGGTAGATTAAACTCTTAGCTACCAGAGGAGCTAACTGGTAGATTAAACTCTTAGCTACCAGTGGAGCTAACTGGTAGATTAACCTCTTAGCTACCAGAGGAGCTAACTGGTAGATTAAACTCTTAGCTACCAGTGAAGCTAACTGGTAGATTAAACTCTTAGCTACCAGAGGAGGTAACTGGTAGATTAAACTCTTAGCTACCAGCGGAGCTAACTGGTAGATTAAACTCTTAGCTACCAGCGGAGCTAACTGGTAGATTAAACTCTTGCCGTATCCGGTGGGCAAAACAGCAAAAACATCCTTCTTGCAAACGAACAATTCGAGCGCCGCCTTCTGTTCCTCTTTTAGATAAAAAGCCAAGTCTAACTCGTTCATTGTAGCGGCCAAAGCCGTTTCAAACAGCTGGTGTTGATCCGTAGCCATCTTGCAATGTTTACTAACGACTTTGACGTCGCAGCGCTGTCTTCATCTGTTTAGCTCGCCTCTGGCCTGCCTATATCAGATACAACAATGTGATTGGTGCAGCTTGGCTACAAGGGCATAGTTAATGAGCATCGTTACTGAATGCCAGAGTGACTCGCTGAGCAAATTCAAATTGGGCTCTTGAAAGAACTCCAGGGCACTTGACTACAAAACTGGCATGCACAGACACAAGTCTTATAAGTAATAACACATATTCAGGATGTTTAGCTATGATAATGATGAATACATTCAGCACCTTTTACTATGACAGCATCTTGGCTTGGTACTCCGACAACGTGACATGCCTTTAGAAAGGTTGAAGTAAGTTGAAGAAAATGTTCACAACTAACCTCAGATTCACACCGGTTTTCATCTCTCTTTTGAAGAGGACTTGAAAACAAATTTAACAGAGAATATAGGATTAAAAAGACCGTTAAGAGGAGCATTATTTTTAGCGGTGTGGGCGTGATGCATTTGCCTCCGTGCCATGCCAGACTGGCTGTAACATCAAAGTTTTCCTTCCGTGTCACGAGTGGGAACAGTCCCCCTTTTCATCACCACGATAAGTACCATTTCTTCATGCACATTTTAGATTCACTTATACTTTCATGTCAGAAGTGTTAATAATTCTTAATTACTGATGTTATGCAAATGACCCCGTTTCCTGAACCACGGAAGTCATCCCCACGTCTCACTCTTTTCTTCCATCCGCTCGCTTCTTTTAGCATCTTTTAGGGCTGCACAATTAATCGCGATTTTATCGAAATTGCAAGATGGACTAGTGCAATGTCCAAATCGCAAGGGGGGGCGCAATATTTATCAAAGGCAAAATATGTGTCAAACCATTCTGAATTAAGTAATTGTGATGCTGCAGACGTCCTAGGCATAATTTACAAGGGGGGGTGGGGGTTACAACCCCCTCCCCAATAATCAAAACTGGCCAGTGGCCAAATAATTTCCTTTGCATAAATCAAGACATTTGCACCATAACTTGATGCAGATAAGGCACAAATTGTTGCAGAGAAATTCACCAGAAAGCAGGAAATGAAATGTTTGACGCTCAACATTTCAATTTTGCTCAAAAGTGGAGATCTCAACCGTAGCGTCTCTGCAACTCCTGAACTGGGTTTTGAAACCTGCAACGCAGTCACTCAGATGTAAAGCATTTCTCTGATTCACGCAATGACAGAGGGCAGCCATTTCTGTGGTTGGGATAAAGAAGAGAGGATGTAGTGCTTTTTTTGGTTATAGGCCGGTGGTGTCGTGGTAACTCGGTCTTGTTCCAACAGTGCTGTTGACCCTCCAAAATGGGTTTTGAGACTTCAAAAAGGATAAGGCTGGCGACGTTCTTTATTTTTCTTGTCTTCAAATCTCAAAACCAGTGATACATTGATCCCACTAGCAATTATTTCCTGCGTAGCCAAAGCCTGATATAACTTAAGACCTCCATTGTTGTCCATAAACCCCACATAAATGAGCCACAGACCGGATCAGAGCATTTTCCAAGTAAGGGGACACAAGTCAAGTTAAAGTGTCGAGTGTTAGATTGTTTCATTGTGAGCAGCCGAGTGGGAAAAACAAACATTTACGTAAGCCTGAGCCTTTGACTCGACGAGATCTCCCACTTGGTGAAAAGAACAACATGTCAGTCAGCTGTTGGAAGAAGGGCAACAAACACAAAACCGCTGGGAGTTACATCAAAATAAAAAGAAGAGTTTTTTGATGAGTGCCTTGGTTGTGTGTTGTGTTATGTGTAGTGATGTGAAATTGTGTTCACTGTTTTCTTGTCTGACGTTGCCAAAATGCCCATGCGATTTCTTCTGCAACCTACTTTTCCCCCACGGGGTACAATAGACAAAACTACTACCAAATGGGTGTTTGTGTGTGTGTGTGTGTTTTTTCATATCTGGTAGCCGAGGACACACACACACACACACACACACACACACACAGGTTGGTAGTAAGAGGGCTGCAACAACTTGGGATGGCCAAAAAGAGGGCTAAACAGCTTGCAAAGTACTGTGCCATATCTGCTATTATTGGCAGCCGCCACACATGGCGGAGATGTTGCTACTTATACCTTTAAGAATGGAGTATTGTGCTTATTAAATTATATTATGAAGACCTGCTGCGTGCCACTTGTCCATGAGTTTGCGTATGTATTGTACTGCATCCGTAATATTTGGGTCCCTGTACCATTTTCTTCATGTGGACATAAACAAACGGTTAAAATGTGTGTGTGTGTGTGTGTGTGTGAGAGACGGAAAGGTGTGCATAAACAGTGCCAAGTCGGGGCAACCTGGTAGCTCACCTGGGCTCAGTCCTTACCGCAGTGGCCGTGGGTTTGATTCTGACCTGCGGCCCTTTGCTGCATGTCATTCCCCTCTCTGTCCCCTGTTTCATGTCTTCAGCTGTCCGGTCAAATAAAGGCCTAAAAATGCCTTCCCCCCCCCTTCAAAAAAAAAAAAACATATTTGCACCCGTCTCATAAAATAGCGGTGTGAAGTATTTATGTGACCGCTCATTCTCTGATGTGTCAGACATGTCACCCACTTAGCAGCGCCGTGTATGTAAAGACAGCGTTTGCGCACACAACAGGTTGTTCAACGCACCACATGCAATTTCATTTTCAAACAACGGTTTGCCACATTTTGTCGGTGCTAAAACATGCCCCGGATGTGGTAAAAAAAATCAAAAAACATAGACTGTGTGTATTCTTCTGCACTCTCGTAACATGGTTGCGTTTGGAGCCACGCCTTGAAGCACAACACACATTCACCAGCAAGCACACACACACACACACACACACACACACACACACACACACACACACACACACACACACACACACACACACACACAGCACGTAGTCTTCTCAGTACGGGCCTCACATTATTGGAACTGCCTTCCTATTGAACTCAGAGACAGCACCAGCTAACCATCATTTAAAACCACATTTAAGAGACGGATTAAAAACAACCAAAACTGCAATCATCAATAGCTGGTTTACCTCATCCTAGGTACTGCCCTTCTTATTTTATTTATTTATTTTTTGTCCCTCTTTTTTTAGTCTCTCTTTTCTCTTTCTTAAATTTGCTTTCTATCTTTTTTGCATTCTTTTTTTATTAATGTAATATGATGATGTGTTGACCTGCCAAGGGACTATAGATGAAAATATATAGTCTAAAAAGTTAGCTTTTTCGCTACCGCTGGCACATTTACATTTTGAGTGTAAACAAGAAATGTCAGTTGATGTGCATTGCAAGGGGGGTAAGCCTCTCTTCAGAACTCAAACCTCCTATGGCGCCATTTTGATGCTACCAAGCCATCACCTCCCGTTAGCATCCCATTGACTCCCATTCATTTTGGCGTCACTTTGACAGTGAATAACTTTACATCTGAAGCGTTTAAAGACTCCATTTGTTTGTTGTTTATTTCTAAAGAAACACGACAATGTATAAAAGGCTCCATTACCTTGTACCTCACGTTATGGCTCCGTAGCAGATGTTTTTGTAAAAATAGGCTAATGATTGGGTCATAACCACGCGACTTACTGTCGCACAGTAGAGGAATTACCATATAGTACAGGAGAAGCTCACAGGCAGTTTGGACTTCCATTAGCTGTTTAAGTTTAATTACTAATGTTAACTAGCATGTTGGTGATAAATAATTAGCCTGTGCCTATGTTATCTCCTTACATATACCAATATCATTCACTGGTCTCCATCCAGAGCAACGGGATCTGTTGGTCCAGTTTATATACTGTCTATGGTGCATTGTCCCTTTTAAATAAACAAATAAAATAAATAACAACACACCACCCTACATGGAGATCCCCCCTCAGAGGCCAACAGATTCAATTATAAACCCAATTGAAAATGTATATCAGAACCTGTGAGGAGAGTGTGAATCCGTGCATCCATTACCCTGCTAATTGAATTTAAGTGGTGGAAAAGCAATTGAGTGAATATGAAAATGTTTCCTCATATCTACTTTATGGACGCTTCTCAACCCGAGACACTGATAAGAGACATTTATTTACATACGAAATGAAGCAGAGAAGCACTGAGTTATGCTCTCAGAAATAGACCAAACATCTCCTGCCGCCATTTAAAAGAACAACTGAGCACTTATATTGCTATTACTTTGTCACACACACACACACACACACACACACACACACACACACACACACACACACACACACACACACACACACACACACACACACACACACACACACACACACACAAACACACACACACACACACAGCTATTAGCTTTCGCACACACACACACACACACACACACACACACACACACACACACAAGCAAAGAGAAAGCACTGAAGCCTTCGTCGAAGCATATATTTTCTCTCTTCACCCATCTGGAGAAGGGACAACCAATCGAGAGGCAGACTCGGCTACGGGCCCTCAGATATCAGACATTGCTAACGCAGAGCGCCTCGGGAATGGTTATCCCGCTCTTCCCCGTTTCACGGATGGCAGCGGCACTCTCCGTCTCCCATCTCCCAGGCGTGACCCCATTCACACGCTCCACTGGACACTTGCAATTGTGGGCAGCATGGCTGATAGCCGGGCCAGGGAGAGGCTGACTCCCCCCCACCTCTATCGCTGACACACAGGTGGACCCCCCCCCCACCCCCCCTCTCCGGGAGTGGGAGGGAAGCAAAGGAAGGAAGGAAGGAAGGAGACGGAGAGGAAGAAACCTGAGGCACACGATGCAGGTGGAGGTGTATGGTGGTAGACACAGGGGCGATTCTAGGATCAGAGCTTTAGGGTTATTTCATTTAGAGGTTATTCTGCTGTGCTAAGGCTATGTTCACACTCTGCGTCTTTTTTGAAGCTGCCAGCGTCTGTTTTACATTATAATCCTACGGAGTAAACCGTGTTCTCTCTCTCGTTCCACCACTTTGTTTTATCTAACTTTAGCCTCTCTCTCTCTCTCTCTCTCTCTCTCTCATAATGTTAGCCTCTCTCTCTAGCTCCACCACTTTGTTTTATCTAACTTTAGGTCTCTCTCTCTCTCTCTCTCTCTCTCTCTCTCATAATGTTAGCCTCTCTCTCTAGCTCCACCACTTTGTTTTATCTAACTTTAGTCTCTCTCTCTCTCTCTCTCTCTCTCTCTCTCTCTCTCTCTCTCTCTCTCTCTCTCTCTCTCTCTCTCTCTCTCTCTCTCTCTCTCTCTCTCTCTCGAATAGAAGTGCTTTTTTTTTCCACCTCAGAAGCGTCCTAGTCAACTTTTTCTTGTCCAAAAAAAGACTCCGAGTGTGAACATAGCCTTACTGTGCATGTTAACATCATTTTGGACCGTCATTGTAGAGGAAACACTGAATTATGTAACTAGTAAGACACCAACAATACTAAGACGTTAATGCTGAGCCACAGGGCCGTTACTACAAAGGTGAGGTGGTATTACAAATGAAATCGGATATCCATCTATGGATAAGAAAACATTTCCAATATGCAGTATCAACAACTTCTTAAAATGAGAGATTCATGCGATTTTGACTAATGGCTGACAAGCACTATGTTCTGTAAATGGCTCAGTATGTTTTTCTGAATGATCTCGGCGTCTAGATTCTGGGTTTAGTTTCATGATGCTGGGGTATTCCTAGAGCACAACTCTTCAGCTCACAATAGACTTTTTTTCCTTCTCTCTTTCTTTTTACTTTTAGCAATTATTTTTCAACTTTAGGGGTGCTTCAGCACAAATGCCTCAGCTTTTCTTTTTTCTTCCCAGTCTTTTCTTCTGCGGTGGCCTCCTTATTTAACAAGTTTATCTTGGGGGGCGCTTGGGTAACTCCCCTGGTTGAGCATGCGCCCCATGTACAGAGGCTCAGTCCTTGTTGCTGCATGTCATCATCCTCTCTCTCCCACTTTCCTGTCTTAATCGGTCCTATAAATAAAAGGCAATAAAAGCCAAAAAAAGTTTATCTTGGGGATATTTTGAATTCATTCATAATATGTTTTAGTTTAATATAATACATCCAGGCTTCCAAACGGCAGTCCACAAACCAAAGGAAGATCTCACTGATGCTACGCCCACTTAACAGTCCCTCCAGAAGAACGTGATTATGCAATCGCATAATTCAACGCATAATCATAAACCACGCAAATCCCGCATATTTATGCGGGGCCTGTTTTTTTTTAAAATATGCCGCACTTTTGGCGCATAAATTGCCGATTTCCCACGCAAAATATGTGGAGCTTGCATGATTTCATAATCCCCGCATCTTTTGTTGCAAAAAGTTATATTTTTGCAAGTTCCTGCAATTTCATCGCATAAAATTACATAAATATCATATAGCATATTCCATCGCATTTTTCAAGAAAACGTGCCGCATAATCAAGGATTTTTGCCCGCAATAATCACAAAAAAAATGCATTTTTCTGTAAGGACTGACTTAAGTAAATGCACTTAGTTAAAAAAAACAGGCATGTGATAGCAGTGTGCATTTTTGTCTGCCTCTTTTTCCCCCAACTTTATGGAAAAGCAATACAACATTTCAGGAGTTCCCCCTACTGAATATGGCCCTAAATGACTTTGGGAAGATGGACATTTCTTTGTACGCTTTAGTGAATTTGAATTAAGAGCAACATCCTGCCAAACCGAGTGTGACTGGAATTGATTCCTTTGGATGCTTTTCTTTTTGGGGAAAGTTTGGTCCATCACAACAGCCCTCCGCACGCTCCTGTTCACTCAGACTACACAAAATACTCACATTTATTTCATTTAAACAACAGCCTCTGAGAGATATTTCAATGTAGTGATTGCAAATCTACATTAATGAGTTATGTTTGAGTTTTGGGGTTTGCCGAGACGGAGGCAGAGATGGTTTTAAAGGGTGTGAAAAAGTGAAAAAACTCAGGGTGTATCCTTAGTCCCTTATTTGCTATCTCCATTCTCTTCTCTTGAACCTGAAGTGATTCTGGTCCTCCTTCTTGAAGGCCGTCTCAAAGCTCTTATTCCTCCCCCGAGGATCAAGGGATCCAGGATGGATCTCAGAGGAGCTGTGAGTGAGGATACACGAGAGCAGCCTTCCTGGAAGCCGTGTAGCTGAAAGCCGTTGCTAACTCCGCCCACGCAGCTGACAAATTCACGTGACGCTTCAGAGGAAAAGGACGTCTCATCCCTCTAAAAACACATTTCCTCTCTCCTCACATCTCTCCCGTGCTTCCGTGGAAACGTGGATGCAATTTAAAGCTATAGTGCGTAGTTTCTGTCTCCCCCATGAGGAATTCTAAGTAATGACAACAACACTGTTGACGCGTCCACATGATACAAGCCTTCTGTGATCGCGCACCCCTCCTCCACGTAGTTGCTAGTAGCCAAGGAGGACACGGAGGATTAATAAAACATGATGGACTCTTCAGAAGAGGTCATTATCGTCACTTCACAAGTTTCTACGCGGGGAAGTCGCCAGACGCCACAATCCTCTGATTGTCTGAGAGTCTCAATTAGCTTTGTAGCAACTCATTTGGCAATGGCTTGAATGTAACGGACGTTCATTAATATCAAAAAGTTACGCGCTAAAGCGTTAAGGACCTGGGACGTACCTAAGAAGAATCAGCTGGGCAAAGCTGGAGCACTGGGGACTGCGGGCTGGGATGGACTGCTGGGCACACCGGAAATGGTGCACAGGAAAACAATTCAGATTCACACTACAAAACTTATAGCCTGGCACACACTAGGTTTACTCAGATTAAATAGAAAACACAAGCGCAAACAGCGACTGAAGCCTACCAACTGCAAGGGGATAGTCTGGCACAGGAGTCGCGTCTTGACCAGGCTTTTATGGTTTGGAGTGATAACGAGATGAATGCCAGGTGTGCCTCGTTAGTAACAGAGACCCAGCTCGGCCAGCCACGCCCTCTGGTACACCTGCACCAGAGTAAGACCGGGGAAAAGAAACCGAAAACCCCACCAAACACAAACACCCATTAACATTAACCCTCAAATTTGACCCATTTTCAAAGTTTCTATATCAGAAATTTGGGTTTCTTTCAACCAAATTGTCAAAATAATAACGTGGGTGTTTCCCTACAACGCTCTTCACAAGTAAAATAAATGATCAGTTCACTACTTCCATTGGATTTGGGTGTTTTATTCAATTTTATTGCATTTGGGGGAAAAAAAACCATAGTAAATTGACGTTAAAAATATTGAGAAAAATGTCTAAAAATGCTTGAAAAAGGTCTAAAAAAAGCAACAAAAACTTTGGAAAAAGTGACAAAAATGTCAGGAAAAGCGAAGTGTCGAAAAAAGTTTTAATTTTAATAATATGACCAAGAAAAACTAAAAGCTGAGGGTGCTCCCATGTACAGTATAGGGGTTCACTCCTCGGCGCAGCGGCCGCGGGTTCGGCTCCGCCCTGTGGCCCTTTGCTGCATGTCACCCCTCTCTCTCCCCTTTCATGAACAAAAATGTAAAAAAAAAAAGTGCAAAACAGCAACAAAAACTTTGGAAAAAGTGACAAATACGTCAGGAAAAGCAACATGTCGAAAAAGGTCCTTTGCTGCATGTCATCCTCCAATCTCTCTCTCTCCTTTCAAGTCTTCATCTGTCCTGTATAGATAAAGGCCTAAAATGGCCAAAAATAATCTTTAAAAAATAAGAAAAACACAAAGTTGCATGGTCGACAGAAAGACACCACCATGACAAAATGAACTTAAAAATGTTGTTCTGAAAATGCAAATTACTGCCGCAGACACAGCGTTTCTCTCGCACATTCTTTCTGTTTCCTCGTTGTTCTTCTCCTTTCCCTGACTTTCCTGTGAAAGTCAGGGAAAGGAGCTTAGCGAGCCAGTTGGCTTCTACAGGTGAGCAGATGGAGCAGATTTGATGACTTTTCTTGCACCTTTGCACTATAATGCATCTGTGTGCGTGCACACAAAACGCCCCAACTTCCCCTTTCAGAAGTGAGCTCTCATGCTGGGTCTTCGGCGAGTCGGAATAATCAAATAATGCTCCACGCAGTTCGCTTTCCAATATGATTAAGCCAGGTTGCCATTCGTGGAGACTAATTTAGAATGAGTTGTGATTAGCTATTTCCACCCTCTGAGGCATTATGCATTTAAATGAAACATTTTAACCAGCTGGGAATATGACAGTGGCTGCTGATTCCCTTAAGTGCTACACTTGAGTGTTTATTTCTCTGCTTTCACTGTAATGGCCCATTTACCTGCACGGGCAGGAGGCAGAGGAGGAGAGCCGTCATTGTTTAGGCAGCGAAAATGAGAGTGAGAGTGAGAGCGAGAGAAAAAAAAAGGGCTATTTTGGGTTCAGGGCTTGACTTGTTCTGCAGTCATTTCACTCGAGGGATTAAGACTCAGAAAGCCTCCCTCGACTCGCCCTCCCTCCTCTCTCCTTCTTCCTACCGCAGCCCAGGCTGGATTTGCTATGTACCCCCGGATGTCCTGCAGGGGGACGTAGGTTGATGTTATACTCGTGTCACTTGCCAGGACCTTTTGATTTACAGGGACACTACAGATGCTGGGTCGTTGAGTCAAAGTCTCTCTCCGTCAGAGCCAAGGGCCACACTGGAAAAAGAGAATCATATCAAGGGCCAGACATGTAGAGTTTATTGACATGCCTTTATTTCATCAAAAAAGTCAAATACCTTTGACTCAATCATTGCATGTCTCATATAGTCTTCTCACTTACAGTTTGGTCCACATAAAGCCCTGAAAAAATGAGCAAAGAAGTTCCAAAGCAATCCTAGAATTTAGCAAATCTAGCAAAAACAAGGATTACATTTTCTAAGTGTGCTACCACACAGCTGACTCACAACAACATGTTTCACAGCCTGAATATGCAAACTCACTGATTCTGGGGGGACTTCTGAGTCTCAAAGTTGGCAAATTTTGCCAAAATTCAGCTTTGAGTGTCGCGTAATTGCAAATTGAAAAACAGTTTCCCATGTTTTTGGTTTGGCGCACAACTAGGTGGGCCAAAATATACTGTGAACCTAGATTGATATAGGGGCCAGATCAGAATGAGCGAGGGGCCGAATTTGGCCCGCGGGCCTTGAGTTTGACACATGTGCTCTACAAGTATAATAATGGACGTAGCATCGGTTTGCCGTTTTGAAGCCAGGAGTTGGCATATTGGTATTTTGGAGCCACAAGTGACCATATTTGGACAAAAGGGCAGAGCTTGGGAGAATGATGCGTCTTAGCAAATGTTGTTCATGGCTTCAACGGCGCTGCGCTAACCTAAATGCTAAAGAGGGACAAAGAGTTATCCAGCGGAGTTTGCCGGCGGGTAAACGTAGACCTCCGGGTACTGGTGCCGTTCAGCAGCATGTGCGGCGGAGCACAGAGCTGGTTGAAAACAGACTTTCTCTTAAAGCCGCGGGTATACTCGAGCGCGGCACCGTGCGCGGGCCGCCCGTGGATGGCGCGCGCCCTACGAGCATGCACGGAGGACTCGTTGCAGTACTCTCAGAAACACCAGAGGGCGGAGCAAGTAGTAGAGAATAAGAGACCGGGAGTAAAGGAAAACAGGTTGTCTGGCAACAGCAGTAAACACATCCATGTTAAACGGATGTCCGTCCCCTTCCTCTTCCTCTGTGTTGGCGTTCTAACCTCCGGCTGATTTGTGAGGACTGTGGTTAACTGCTCCTCAGATCTCTGCAGGGTAAATCCAGACAGCTAGCTAGACTATCTGTCCAATCTGAGTTTTCTGTTGCACGACTAAAAACAACTTTTGAACGTACACGTTCCACCAAAACAAGTTCCTTCCAGAGGCTATTTTGCAGATGCACCGTGGCTCTGTCCGGAGCTTAGCACCACCCAAGACGATTGTGATTGGTTTAAAGAAATGCCAATAAACCAGAGCACGTTTTTCTCCCATCCAGGAATGCTGTGTGGACTAGCCAGACCCTCCTCTCCAGCGCTGTGGAGGAAGGCCTGGCAATGCGAGACAACGATGTGTGTGATGGCCTTAAAATTTAGATCGGAGAGTGTGGGAGTCGGGAGATTAATGTTGCAGCAGTGTTGGTTACACGTATGAATTGGGCCCGGTTTGTGACAAACCGTTTGAGGACAATTTTGTGACAATGGACCTTTTTCACAGCAGACATGTTGACTTGTCATAGTAGGAAAAGCACAGCTGAGATTGATAACCTTAACGATGGCTCAGTTCCAACAAGTGTCCCAGTAAGATATTTCAGTGAGTCAGCATGCACAATACCAGGGCCTCTCCTAAGTGGAATGCAGCCATCAGTAATGGTTTAATACCAGGACCTCTCCTAAGTGGAATGCAGCCATCAGTAATGGTTTAATACCAGGACCTCTCCTAAGTGGAATGCAGCCATCAGTAATGGTTTAATACCAGGACCTCTCCTAAGTGGAATGCAGCCATCATTAATGGTTTAATACCAGGACCTCTCCTAAGTGGAAAGCAGCCATCATTAATGGTTTAATACCAGGACCTCTCCTAAGTGGAATGCAGCCATCATTAATGGTTTAATACCAGGGCCTCTCCTAAGTGGAATGCAGCCATCATTAATGGTTTAATACCAGGACCTCTCCTAAGTGGAATGCAGCCATCAGTAATGGTTTAATACCAGGACCTCTCCTAAGTGGAATGCAGCCATCAGTAATGGTTTAATACCAGGGTCTCTCCTAAGTGGAATGCAGCCATCAGTAATGGTTTAATACCAGGGCCTCTCCTAAGTGGAATACAGCCATCATTAATGGTTTAATACCAGGACCTCTCCTAAGTGGAATGCAGCCATCATTAATGGTTTAATACCAGGACCTCTCCTAAGTGGAATGCAGCCATCAGTAATGGTTTAATACCAGGACCTCTCCTAAGTGGAATGCAGCCATCATTAATGGTTTAATACCAGGACCTCTCCTAAGTGGAATGCAGGCATCAGTAATGGTTTAATACCAGGACCTCTCCTAAGTGGAATGCAGCCATCAGTAATGGTTTAATACCAGGACCTCTCCTAAGTGGAATGCAGCCATCATTAATGGTTTAATACCAGGACCTCTCCTAAGTGGAATGCAGCCATCAGTAATGGTTTAATACCAGGACCTCTCCTAAGTGGAATGCAGCCATCAGTAATGGTTTAATACACCTGTGCTTTTCCTGCTATGACATGTCAACATGTCTGCCGTGAGAAAGGTCTATTGCAATTGAGGACAAAACGTTGTCGCTTGAGTAAAACCCGAGGATCCGGAGAGACAGAAGACTTGTTCTTGGTCTCAGAGTATGGCAGCAGATTGCCTCATTTCCTCCCCTTTGTGTCCACATCTTCCCCTCACCTTTCCCTCCACTTCCTCTTCTTCCTCCCCATCTCCTCCTTTGCCCTCTCCCCTCCGAAGAGCTTACCTTGTCTCTAACACTTCCATTTGTCTGGGTGCTTTGACAGAGTGAGTGATGTTGATCATTACGAGGCTCTGATGGCTCCGTATCAGATAAAATCCTCCTCGGCGCTCCGTCAATGTCACCGAGAAGCCATTCTGAGGCTAATGGTCCAGCTCCAGCGCCGGCGTCTTTGTGGAACTTCAGACTAAAAATAACCAGAAGACTTTCTGGGTGCTATGATATAGACTCAACATTTTCTCAAGATTACAGGAATAGTTTGACATTTTCTGAACTACATTTATCCACTTTTCCGGTCAGGAGACGAAAATCAAAATACAGTACGTAGAGTAAGGTAAAAAGAGAAAAAAAGTGAATAATAAAAGTCTATAAAATAAAACCAAGAACAGTTAAACTTAGAATTACAAAGCAAAAAGTCCCTTTGTAGTCACCTTGCATCTATTTCTGGCCCTTTTGCATGTTTTTGTGATGGTTTTGCATCTATTTTCCGTCGTTTTGTGTCTCTTTGTTGTAATTCTGTGGTTGTTAGTAGGAATTTAGCATTTCTGTGATTGTTTTACATCTGTTTTTAGTCGTTTTACATCTATTATAAATCATTTTATGTCTCTTTGTAGTAAATGTGAGCTTGTTTTGCGTGTCTTTGTAGTCATGTTGCAACACTTTGGTTCTTCTGCATCTACTTTTAGCCATTTTACTTTTCTACATGGTCATATTGTGTCTCTGTGGTCTTTTTACGTCGTTTTGTAGTTGTTTTGTATCTCTGCGATTGTTCCGTGTCTACCTTCGGTCATTTTCTCTTTGTGGCCGTTTTACGTCTATTTTTTTTGTCATTTTACTTTTCTACGTGGTTGTTTTGTGTCTCTTTGTAGTTATGTGTTACACCCCTGGGCCTGTGCCCAGTAGGCCCCTTCATTAAGTCATCCATGTTGTACTTTGGGCAGGACTGTCTCAAGGGGTCATGAGGTGACATCGTGGTGCAGTGTTGTATTGAACAGAGAACAAATGGATTCCTGAGAACAGACTGAGTAAGTTCAGAGACATATGGAAAGACTCCTCTCTGACGCAGCCTGAACTATAGGGCAGCTTTTCTTCCTTCACGTCTCTGTGCATGACGACATCTCGGCAAATGACCGAGAGCGTATTTCTCCCCATCTGACCAAAGTGAAATGTCTAACAAGAGAAGATGCTGTAATCTATTGAGGATCCCGCAGCAAATCTGGCAAAGGTCCCACCAGCCCAGAACAATAAGTTAGAGAGCCAATAGCAGCGTGAGATGGGAGAAGCACGGGGCTCAGGGCTGGCTCCGATAGCTCCGTCCTGGCCCATTGATTCATCCAGGGTTTGCTGGTAAAGTCGGGGGGGTGGAGAAGCAGCGACGGCTGTTTTACCTGCAATATACCACCAGACAGCGGAGACACAGGTTAACCCTCATGTTGGCAATAAAGTTCATAATCAAAATTTTCTAATCATTAAGAACACTTAATATCCGGAAATTACTTTTGTTACTTAAGTTCAGTAAATACTTTAAGACTTTATAGACGATGAATTCCATAAATAAGTGTTAAACTAGTGGTGATTAGTTGGAATGAAGTTGGCCAAGAAGATGTACCACCTTCTATAAGTTGTAACTTTTTTTTAACATTTGTAATGAACAGTACTGGGAGTAACGCATTACAAAAGTAACTAAATTACAGTAATGTATTCCTTTTTGCTGTAACGTAGTAATATAATAACCTGACTCTGCCAGATGGATTGCTTCACATTTGCTCGGCATATCCATCTGGGAACTTTCCGTTGGAGAACTTTTTGGAAGGGGCGAAAATACTTTAGCTGATTGGATGAACCATCTGTCTATCACCTATGTTGGTGATAGACGGGCCAAATCAACCAATCAGATCCACGAAGAGTATGAAAATATAACCACAAGCCAGGCTACCCCTGCTGCTGCTGCAGGCAAAGCATAGCTCGTTAGCTCAACAAGCAAGCAACATGTCGGTAAAGGAGATTTGCCGTTTGTGTAACGAGAATTTAGGAATAAAAGACACCATTTCAGGTTCCCGGACCGCTGTCTGAAAATACTGGTTAGCTGATTGGATAAATCATCTGTCTATAACCACCTAAACCCACCTCAAAACCAACCCTGATTGGCCCGGTCGTTTGGCGAACGGCTCCAAATTTTCTCTATCTCAAGATGCCAGACTGATCTGCAAGTGGAAAACTGGAGCTCGCCAGATCAGGACGGTCTCACGAGGCTAGTAATATAACGCATTACTAATAAAATGCTGGTAATATTATACCCGTTACAATCTCAGTAACGCGAGTTACAATCTCAGTAACGCGAGTTACAACGCATTTTAACCTGACATTTAGTGGCGTTTGTTTTTTTAAGAATTCACCAACACCGCGAAACATTTCGTCATAGAAAAAAAAAAATCTGCGAATGGTATTTCCTGTTGCTTGATTCGGTGGTTGAGATGCAGAGACGGATACATTTGCGACATGGACATTATTTTCAGGAGTTATTACGCTGCGTTGAAGCGAGCTGTCCCGTCACTGTTCCCGTGCTCAGAACCAGATCCAGAGACGGTAGCCTAGGGACATCTGGGTCCTGTCAGTGCCGACAGCAATGTGCCCGAGCAACTGACAGAAAACATGTCGGGAATTAATATTTAGTCTTGCTACACGTAATATCATTACATGTTATCAGTGGTGGAAAGTAACTATACCGTAGGCTACTTCGATTTAATTGTAAGGTACTTTTTATTGAGTATTTTCACCCTACTTATTAGGCTACTTCTAGTCCACCACAATTCAGAGTCAAGTAGGCTACTGTACGTTTTACTTAAATATTTATTTTATAGCTTTAGTTACTTTGCAGATTCAGATTAATGATACAAAATAATATGAATAAATAATGATTTATGTATATAGTGGATAATGATGATTGATCCCGTGGTGAAATTCACAAGCTACCCGCCAAGTCATACTTCCGCTTTTATTTTGGTGAAAGTAACTCAAAAGTAACGCAAAAGTAGTGTAAAGCATTACAATTCAGAGAGTAATATTGTAATATAACTAATTACTCTCAAATGACAGTAACCAGTAATCAATAATGTATTACATTTTGGAAGTAACTTGCCCAACGCTGTTCATAAAGGCCCCAAAATATCTTTAGAAAAGTAGGCTTGTTGTAGAAAGTGATTGTGCGTCTCTTTACGTCTCTATGGATTTAAATAAAAACGCGTACATTAATGTTATTTTGAGGTTTGGCAAATCTTAACGCCTCACTCATGCATTTTGAACCATCGAAATCAAAGAAGGAAAGAAAGAAAGAAAGAAAGAAAGAACAGTTTTCCATCAGAGGCAGTTCTTTTTAGTAAACTTCTTTGCTGCAGTTCAGCTCGGCACCCGGGGGAGAGATGCCGACACCTGCGGACCAGAAAACAATCTAACGCTGAGTCTGGGAGTGGGAACATTTAACGGGAGATTGCAGACGATTTCACTGTTGAGGGAACTTGTGTGTGTGTGTGTGTGTGTGTGTGTGTGTGGGGTGTTGTGGGCGGACTGTGGTTAGCTGTTGCCTAGGCCACAGCTCCGAGTCCCCGGGCCCCACAAGACTGCCATCTGAATCCAATCCACAGTCTGACGGATTAAGAGGCAAATTGCGGGTGTCAGATTTCATATCACAGCAAGCTGCGGAGGGGGGGGCAGGGGCAGGGATGGGGTCTAATGAAGAGAGGCCAGTGTATCTAAAGGTGGAAGTGGAGGGGGAGCATGTGTGTGTGTGTGTGTGTGTGTGCAGTTGCATTTGACATCTACATGAAATAAGGAAAAAACAGCAACCACAGCACCATCAGGCCAGGGGAGCATGGGGTGGCACCGGCCCCCTCTGAAATATGATTGCCACCCCCAATCCATAGGGCTAGAGTGCTCTCAGTCTGACAACTGTGATTTCAATTTGATCAGAGTACTGTCACTTGTTCTGCCAATCTTCCCAGCCCTTGTCACATGACCAATTATAGTTTCCGTGGTGACTATCGAAAATTCTGATACCATGGAACCAGCGCTGGGATTGTCTTTTTAAAAAGTGGCAGACTGAGCCGATAGAAAATGTGTTATGTATTGTGATATAGAATTTGTTTAGCCCTTGTGTTGTCTTCCCGTCAACCTTGAAAAAAGACACTTGTTTTTTCGCCGTTTTTGACGTGTTAAATTTTTCTTCTACACATTTTCAGCGCTTATTTCTACGTCCCATATTTTCTGATATAAAAAAAATAATTGAAAACGGGTCAATGTGACCCGAAGTCAACACAAGGGTTAGAATGAAAGTAATAATGAATTTGCTGTAAAGGCCCAGACACACCAGAAATGGCGAGCGGAATGAGCGTGACTAGAGTCTCTCAAAATCTGACAAAAATCTTTGTTGATCTGAAATGAAGACAGATTCAGCAACTGCACGGCCTATTTCTCGCTTAAAATGTTTTCAGAAACACGTTTCGGTGAACTATTTTAGTACAATATGAGATCGTATTCTGAACGAGCCGCCATGACAGTCTGACTTTGAATTTCCGGAGAAAACAAACCCATGTAACGCGGTCGTCCAATCACCTGCCGGTTTTCATTTTTTGGGCAACAATACAGATTAGCGCCGCCTGCTGTTATGGAGACGTATTACGTCTCGTCTCTTCGGTGTGTTCTGAGGCACTTTTTGGACCAACTCAGGGAGGCTGATCGGTCCGACTGGCTTTTCTGCCGACGGTCGGCCGTCTGGTTGGTGTGTAACGGCTATTAAGATGATGTAGTATGAAAAGCGACAGTAGCGAGTAGTATGAAAGCCAGAAATCTTCAAACAACACAGGACTTCCACCCAGGACACCGGGGATTGTGTCCCGTTCGTGTCCCGCGTGTCACTTAAACGTACATTTTTTAACCCCACCAACCATCTTTTCCTAAGTGGTTTTACACGGAACGCTGAAAAATGACGCCAAGGCTCCCGACCCAGAGCATCAAAAAGTGACGCCAAAGGGCCCCAACCAAGTGATGTTGAAAAATGTCGCCCCCTGCGCCTGACTGAATGCTAAAGGAGACATTTTGCGTCACTGAAGCTGACGCAAAACGTAGTATTGTAGTGAATTAATGTATTAATTAATTCATTAATTGTATATTTTCAGGTCTGGCCGCTTACACAGCCCATCCATTATAGGATTATTATTTTTTATTTTTTTTGTGTGGCTTTTATTGCCTCTATCTATACGACAGGATGACATGCGGCAAAGGGCCGCAGGTCAGAACCGAACGTGTGGCCGCTGTGACAAGAACTGAGCCTTTGTACATGGGGCGCACGCTCAACCAGGTGAGCCACCCAGGCGCCCCATTATTCAGACATATTTTAAATACTTTCCTAGTGCTGACACAAAACAAAATATGCACATGAAGGGTACAAGTATAAATAAATACAGAGTAACTACAAGTAGGGTGCTAACGTATAGTTAGCATAAAACCCTTTTAGACCAGAGTAAATTATGGTAAAAGTAGGAAATAAAAGATTAGGCAGATACTGTGGGTGTGTAGTAGTAGTAGTAAGAGCAGAGAAAAGTAGAAAAGATTCAGGGCTTTAAAAGGAAGCCTTCGGGGCTGGAGCCCCAGAAGCCCCCATCTGGCTCCGGCCCTGCTGCCCATGCAGTTACACAACCTTTGTGCAGGCTGGGAAGCAAAAAGCTGTCTGAGCCATGTGGAGCGTGGTGTTGGAAAGTGGTTGCAGTGACTAAGCCTGGTGTGTCAATCCGGGATTGTACAAGCCTCTGGCCACCACAGCTCTGACGGGAGCGTTGAGAGCAACATAAGTGCCATATGTCAACCAGCAGAAGCGGCCCAGAGACAACATGACTCAGCCCTGTTCAGGATTAAAGTGGCAGCAAAGCCTTCCTGCGCCGCATCATGTTTGTTTGTATGTAATCAGCCATCATAGCAACACGTGACAGAATCAGGAGAAAAGAAACAAGGTGTGTGTGTGTGTGTGTGTGTGCATGTTGGATGACAATATTTGATTAATTACAAAGCAGTATAGTTTTTTTGCATTGATGGTTGTCATCTGCCCTCTAGTGGCACAAACAGTAACTGCAGGTAGAAATCTGCTCCAGACAGCACTTCATAATCAGACTCTATAATCTAACCCCCCCCCCTCCCCCCACCCACATATTATGTACGAGTACGATCATGATTTATATTGATTTTACTATTTATGTGAACGGCCCTGCGGTGCGGAGCTCAAAGTGGAGATTTAATTAAATACAGAAGAGATGAAAGAGGACGACATCTGCAGCAGAAGTCCTGGCATGAAGCCACACACACACACACACACACACACACACACACACACACACACACACACACACACACACACACACACACACACACACACTATAAATATATATGGGTCGTCCCCCAGGAAATTTTGAGCATCAAAGACTTCATTTCCTGCATTTTGGTGAATTTTTCTGCAACAATTTGTGCCTTTTATGTAAATATTGTTGTTAATTAATCAGTCTGCTGTATGTGTTCAAAACTTTCTGCAGATTCAAAACATTACACGTGCTTCGCGATGATTTATTAGGAATTATGTTCATCTTAACAACAAATACTTCTTGCCACAGCATTTCAACTTGTTTTGAATAGTGGGATATTGATGCCTATGCTCCCGCGCTTAACTACTGTAGCCTACAGATTGTTTTTCTTCCAAAATAAGGTCCAAAGTGGTCCACCGGAAGGGGAGGGACTTCGCCTCTCTGTATGAAACAAATTGGTGTTTGGATGTTTTAATATTACTTCATTTCTATAAACCATGTTTTTTAAATGTGAACTTAGGAAACAAGTGTTGGTTTATTAATTTAAAGGTGCAGTAGGTAAGTCTTATAAAACTAACTTTCTGTCATATTTGCTGAAACTGAGCCTATGTTCCAGTAGAACTACATGAAGCAGGTCATTTAAAAAAAAATCCGGCTCCTCTGGCTCCTCCTACAGCCTGTAGTGAGATTTGCAAAAATCCACCCCTCCCTGTTCAGATGCACCAATCAGGGCCAGGGGAGGTGTCTAACTGCGTGTCAATCACTGCTCATGCACATGCATTAATTCTCCCTTGTGGGGGGAGGGGCTTAGGAGACCATTTTGGGCTTCAGCAGAAAGGGGGGAAAGACTGAGAAGTTGTTGATGTTCAAATTCTTTGGCTAAGTCCTGGACCTTGACAATCCTACTTACAGCACCTTTAACAACAAATCAATGACGGCCATCAATTATTTTGTTTTACAGATGAATATGAATGCTTCACATATACTAAAGATCAGCCTCACACCCATTTGTAATATGATTTATATATATATATATATATTTCCTTGTATTTTATTTGAATAGGGACATCTCCAATGTACAGCATCACAGCATTTACAGCTACTGCTAGTTCCCAATGCCCCTCCCTAGAATAGCTTTTAATAAATAGTAATATGAATATGAATATATAGATATCTCTGTTTGTCTTTTTAACTCATCATAATTTCTATTTTTCTAAAAAGCTTAACTACCCCATTCCCAAAAATGACACACAAGAATGGTTTAAGACGAGTAAAAGATTTATTTCACATTTTTTTTCTTTTTAAATATCACCAGCTTTGTTTTGAGGAATGAAAGACATCAAAGAACAGGGGACACAGGAAGAGTTAAGGAGGCTCAAATGCACATAAGGACAAAAACCAGCCCCAGGTCCCCAGGAAAACAACGAAGAAGGCCCAGATGATGACTAGGTTGTCTCTGCTGATGGCGGTAGCACCGAAAGTTCGGAAGGGAAGGACGGACAAGAGTGTGCTGGCTTGGTTTGTTCACTGAAGTCAAGTCAAGAAACATTTTTAGAGGAAAACATGTCTTAAATGTGAGTGACATCATTGTCCAATCATGACTTCTAGAGTTGTCCTGGGCAACCCGTTCTCACTCCCGACTTTTAAAATATAGACGCTTGGTCAGTGTCTCTCAGCGTCAGATACCAACGCAAAAATCACCCTTTGGCGTCTGTACGGGACGCACCGGGCAGAGCAGCAGCTTGACCGCGGCGCTGTAATAGAGACAACGGTAGAGAGAAAAGTATGTAGAGAGACAACAGTAGAGAGTAGTATGTAGAGAGACAGCAGTAGAGAGTAGTATGTAGAGAGACAGCAGTAGAGAGTAGTATGTAGAGAGACAACAGTAGAGAGTAGTATGTAGAGAGACAGCAGTAGAGAGTAGTATGTAGAGAGACAGCAGTAGAGAGTAGTATGTAGAGAGACAACAGTAGAGAGTAGTATGTAGAGACAACAGTAGAGAGTAGTATGAAGAGAGACAACAGTAGAGAGTAGTATGGAGAGAGACAACAGTAGAGAGTAGTATGTAGAGAGACAGCAGTAGAGAGTAGTATGTAGAGAGACAACAGTAGAGAGTAGTATGTAGAGTAGTATGGAGAGAGACAACAGTAGAGAGTAGTATGTAGAGTAGTATGTAGAGAGACAACAGTAGAGAGTAGTATGTAGAGAGACAACAGTAGAGAGTAGTATGTAGAGTAGTATGGAGAGACAACAGTAGAGAGTAGTATGTAGAGAGACAACAGTAGAGTGTATGTAAAGAGTATGGTATGTAGAGACAACAGTAGAGAGTAGTATGTAGAGACAGTAGTAGAGAGTATGTAGAGAGACAACAGTAGAGAGTAGTATGTAAGAGACAACAGTAGAGAGTAGTATGTAGAGAGACAACAGTAGAGAGTAGTATGTAGAGTAGTATGTAGAGACAACAGTAGAGAGTAGTATGTAGAGAGACAACAGTAGAGAGTAGTATGTAGAGAGACAACAGTAGAGAGTAGTATGTAGAGAGACAGCAGTAGAGAGTAGTATGTAGAGAGACAACAGTAGAGAGTAGTATGTAGAGAGACAACAGTAGAGAGTAGTATGTAGAGAGACATCAGTAGAGAGTAGTATGTAGAGAGACAACAGTAGAGAGTAGTATGTAGAGAGACAGCAGTAGAGAGTAGTATGTAGAGAGACAGCAGTAGAGAGTAGTATGTAGAGAGACAACAGTAGAGAGTAGTATGTAGAGAGACAACAGTACAGAGTAGTATGTAGAGAGACAGCAGTAGAGAGTAGTATGTAGAGAGACAACAGTAGAGAGTAGTATGAAAGATGGTTGGTTGGGGGGGTAGATGGCTCAAACAACACAGGACTTTCACCAATGAGACCGGGGGTCTGTGTCCCGTTCTTGTCCAGCGTGTCACTGAAACGTACATTTTGTGACCCCACCCACCATCTTTTCCTAAACCGAACTGTCCCGTTCACTCAGTACGTCCCAACTCAGAGCGTCAAAAGGAGACTTGTAGCGTGAATAACAAACGCCACAGGCACATGACCAAGCGTTGGTATTTTACGCGATGGGAGAGTGAGAACGTGTTGTCCCGGGAGAGATGGCAGAAACCAGTGCATGTGCTGGGCTGAAAGGAGGGGTCAAAGGTCAAAGGTCAAAGGTCAGGGCACACAGGGTGGAGTTGAACAGCTGGAGAGACACGAGGGCGTCCGACACGTTCTCATCAACGGGTTCGTATGATATCGTATGATGACTTAATGCACAACAATTCATATGGTAGCAGGGGATTTTTCCCTTCCAATATTGAGAAAAGGTAGATTTTTCGCCCCTTTAAAAATATGAAAGACAACCCACTTCCCAAAATGAGTCAAAATAACCTTTCAGGGGGCTCAAAACAAGAACTGTGTCTACGTCGGGGTCTAATCAGCCCTAATCACGATTACTCGTTGACTTTTGGATAGATGTTCGCATTTATTGAAGTTAAAAAGCAGTGAAACGGTTAAACAAATCAACAGTGAAAACACCTTCAACTGTGAAATTTCCCTTCATACTTTTCCCGTTTCACTTTTCTTATTTCATTGAGTTTACTTGCAAAAACGTCATGTGCAAAATAATTGTTTCTCTCGATTACATTGCTTTTGTGATTGTTAAGAGCAAAAATCATAATCACGATTAAAATTGGATTAATTGGACAGCCGCAACACGAACACCAGGGCCACGTTCAGCCCCGACAAAAAAAACGCAGCAACGCATTTTTTCAAACTGAAACGGCGGTGCGTTGAACACCCTGTTGTGTGCGCAAGTGCTCTGCCTTTTAATTACCACAAATTTACAGACACGTCTCGGCTGATTGGGTATCAGCTCTACAAGTCTCTGCTGATTGGGTATCAGCTCTACAAGTCTCTGCTGATTGGGTATCAGCTCTACAAGGCTCTGCTGATTGGGTATCAGCTCTACAAGGCTCTGCTGATTGGGTATGAGCTGTGACACTTGCCAATATACGAGAGACACACCCACCAAACGAGAGAAAACATAACTCAAAGCAGTTGCACGGCGTTTCACACCGTTCAGAGGTAACGTGTCGTCGTTTTCGATTTTGAACGTGCACCTGTTTCCTGGGCGAAAGTCTCGTGTTTCCGTCTTAACTTCTTCCAGGACACGCACTCCGCTCGTCTGCTTGAAAGCGCTCGATGGTGTGTTTTGCCCCCAACTGATCCTTCCAGGCAGTGCTGCAACCGCTGCCTTCAAGGCACCTAACCCTAACCTTAACCTTAACCCTAACATGGTTTTAAGATTATAATAGTTTATATTTTATATGGGGACACCAGGCTTTTTATAATTTTATTTATCACACGACTGTGTTTTTTTATATATATATATATATTTATTTAATTTTTTTAATTTTAATTTTAATTTTTTTATAATCTTCTGAGAGAGACAACGGAGTTGTTGTGGAGTTGACCTTTTATTCAAAGTTTTAAATTCCCGCTGTCCTTCCTTTCCAGTGGTTCTTTTAACCTCCTTTTAATATCTAAAAAAAACCCTTTAACAGCCCCGTCATTTTTATTTAACCGAACCTGGTTTTTTAAGGAGTTCTTTAAAGTGTTTTTATTCACACCAGTGGTCCCCTTGTGCCCGTGCCCCTCGCAGCACCCATTCTGGTTGTTGCGTTTTAACCCAAACCTAACCATAACTAGTGCCTCCCAACGGTGCCTTCCAGGCAGTGTTGGGGGCAAAAAACACAGATAAACCTTGAAAGCGCTGTTTCAGGAGCCAAACATCCCCCCCAACATCCTCCCTACGAAGATCTTCGCGCTCTTAAACAGCAGCAGTCATCGTGGTGCTGTTACAGTAATAAATACGTGGAATACATACGAATTACAGTGCATTACTTCTCGTAGCTGTACGTACGAATGGTTCATGAGAACAGTCTGGGCATCACAACGAGGGGAGACGGACAGTGAAGCACTGCAAACACACCACGAAACACACACAGACTTGGCTTCACTGGGGAGAAGCAGTTAGATCAACCCAACAGTCTGAGCTCGATTATTCTTGGCTGGCGCTGTGTTTGCACACCTGGATTCACCTGAGTCAAGTTTATACTGAGGACATAACTCAGGTAACACCGGGCGGCATGGAGTTGTTCTTCTGGTCCCTGTATATTGAAGGTTACTAGGGTTAACACGGTACGACAATTGGCGGCTCTCTTATGGTGGGTGTCCGTGTACGCGCTGTTTTCACGGATGGGATCGACCCACTTCCCAGCATTGCACGCTAGTGGGCTCGCCACCCGGCTCTCTTCACTGACCAATGACAAGCAACGAAAACAGTCTAAACCATCCTACAACCGCGATGGCTGCAGCTGATTGGACGAACGTGTCACGTGGGTCTGTCTGCTCCAGAATTTCAAATTTGAAATGCGATCTCGTATTTAATGAAGATAGTTCACCGAAACGTGTTTCTGAAAACATTTTAGGCGAGAAAAAAGGCCATGCAGTTGCTGAATCTGTCTTCATTTCTGTGACAGTTATCATGAAAATGTCATACCGCTGCAACCCTAATGGTTACTGATGATAAACCAACGACCTGGTCCTTCTGTCCGCTCACCTCCAGTGCAAGCGAGGGGTGGGGGGGTGGGGGAGGGGCAAAGAGTGTCAGAGTCACACAGGCACTTTAGAGAAATGACAAAAACACTAAGACTTCCATTAAGGCACAACAGATAAACACACACACACACACACACACAGACACACACACGCACGTCTTTTGGGACAGGGGCAGCATGCTTCTCTCAGAGCTGCACACACGCCAACAGAAGAACTCTTTTAAACTCAATCGTGTGTTGATTCTCTTCTCTGTTTAGATTCATCTACCAACCCTTATAGAACTGGCTCAGGTCTGCCTTGCACCAGCTCTTAGTTATGCTGTTATAGTTTTAGACTGCCGGGGGACTTCCTTCCTTTGACACACTGAGCTCCTCTCTCCTCTCTCTTTCCATCTGTGTGCATTCATGTCCCAGAAATGCTCGTTACTAACCTAGCTCTGGGGAGCTTATTCCCCGGAGTCCTTATGTTTTTTCGCCCAGCAGTTTTCCTTGGATTAGGGTGGCACCTAAATCATGATTGCAGATTAGGGTGGCACCTAAATCATGATTGCAGCTGCCGCCGTGGTCCTGCTCACAACTAAAAAAACCCCCTACAACAATACCACTTCCCTTCCCTGCCACCCCCCCCAACACACTAATCTTAAATAAAAAAAAAAAAAAAAAAAAAAAACATTGTAGAAAAAAAAAAACCACAATAAAATAAATCTATGCTCTGCAGTGCCCTGCTATGTCCTACTACGCCCTGCTACACCCTGCTACGCCCTGCTACACCCTGTTACGCTCTGCAGTGCCCTGCTACGCCCTGCTATGCTCTGCAGTGCCCTGCTATGTCCTACTACGCCCTGCTACACCCTGCTACGCCCTGCTACACCCTGTTACGCTCTGCAGTGCCATGCTACGCCCTGCTACACCCTGTTACGCTCTGCAGTGCCCTGCTACGTCCTGCTACACCCTACAGTGAGAGCCTAGGTCTGTCCGAGTTTTCTCCCTAAAAGGGAGTTTTCCTCGCCACTGTCGCACTAAATGCTTGCTCTTGGGGGAATTACTGTAATTGTCGGGTCTTTGTAAATTATAGAGTGTGGTCTAGACCTACTCTATCTGTAAAGTGTCTCGAGATAACTCTTATGATTTGATACTATAAATAAAATAAAATTTGATACATTTTCTTCACATCTAATCTCAAACCCAAAATCTGATTTCCATAATGTCGAAGGCACAAACAACGGGGGCCAAACAATTATTTGTCTCTCAACTATTGTACATATTTTTTCCGAATTAAGGTCCCATCGGGGGCACAGGAAGGGGAGGGACTTCGCCTCCTACTCTTTTGTCGGAGGCGTTCACAGAGGAAGAGCAGGCCGGCCACATCTTTGCATGATGGATAGCTCTAAAATGGCTTCCAGTAATAACAGCATGTGTTTTTCGGTAAGCTAGAGTCAAGGGCGTAACTTTGGGTTCAACATTTTGGGGGTAGCGCCAAAGACTTCGAAAAATAGTCCAAAAAAACCTTGAAAAAGGCGACAAAAACGTCTAAACAATTATCCAAAAAAATACTCGAAAAAGTTTTGATTATGGGGTTTATATGCATTTGTCTCATTCTTTTTCTCACTGTCAACATATCCCATGTAAACAGACAATTATTAGTTATTCAACACTCTTTACTTCCTGACCCTGTTCACCCCTCGCCCGTTTGTTGCTACCATAGGCTGTAAATATTAACGGACAAAGTATCCGGTTCGGCGAAGTGCTGCAAATGCGTTAGTGCCTTAAACCTGCATCCTGTCTGAATTCCAGCAGGGGGCGACACATGTGGTTGCAGAAGGAGGTGGGTTTCTGTAGAAGTCTATGAGAAAGTGACCCACTTCTCACTTGATTTATTACCTCAGTAAACATTTTCATAATGAGTTTATGGTCTCAATCGCTAGTTTTAAGTCTTCTGCAACACAGAATGATGTTAATTTTTTTAATTATGGTCTCGTTGATTTTAAACTCGGCGATAAAGCAGGGGGTGTTTTAGGGCGTGGCTATGATGTAATTGCCAGTGAAAGCGTGTAAAGTAACGTGGCTCCTCCCTCACTCCTCCCTCGTCTAAAATCGTCACATCCGCAACCAGGATGGCTGCGCCCGTAACGGCAAACTCAACGACTCATAGCAGATCTCCACAAACCAATGGGTGACGTCACACATGCGCTGTCCATTAATATTAACAGTCTATAGTTGCTACTGAAGTTGTAAATCTCTAAAAACGGGTCACAAATATGAAGTATTTGTTCTTATAAAGGTTGAGTTATTTCCTGTAACAGCTGGGCACTGTCACCGAGTAAATAGTTAATTTTTAGGGAATAATTTCAGCCGTGGATTTGGTGTGTTAGTGAGTAAAATGAGGGATTCATTTGAATTATTGTGGCAATAAAACCTCTTCTGACTCTGATTCTGATTATGTTTGCGCCAAAAACTGAGGCACATTCGTCGTACTTACTTGGCAATAAATCCTTTTCTGATTCGGATTGATAAATTCTGCCCCTGATCACCTTATCCCAATTCTGTCTCTTCATTGTCTGGATGCTTATGACAACATTGTGATTCTGGGCTAAATCACAAGTATAATTTGATAGGTAGGCCAACCCCTGCGGGCAGAATGCACGGCAAGCTTGCCATGTGACTCCTTAACAAAAAACACAATTTGTCTGAGTTTTTTTCTTGTAAATTTTGTGACTTTTAACCCTCTGAGGACGAAAAACACACCAGCGAGTCAACACTCAAAAAGAGATATTACAACATTTCATTTTAGACATGTATTTACTATTTTATTGATATATTAAAATGAATGTCAAAGCACCAAAACAATTGAGTGTAGGTTGGTTTTCACAAGAGATTTGAGGAAATTTCAAAAAGCGAACATCAACTTTAGTGGCAAATTATCTTTCTATACATCTGAAACAAATGTGTGCGTCACTACACAGAAAGCAGAGTTTGTTCTGAACATTTTGATATGAAACACACGGGGATCAGTTATATGCAAATACCCTTAAAAGGTGAAATTAAAAAGAAATGTGAAAATGTCCTTAGACCTCAGAGGGTTAATCTCAGAGAATTTCTGAGTTTTGCCGCCAAGTTTTTCATCGCTGCCGCCACGGCACTAAGTGCCATTGCTCCTGGGGGGAATTGTTTGGTCTCTGTAAATTATAGAGTGTGGTCTAGACCTACTCGATCTGTAAAGTGTCCTGAGATAACTCCTGTTAGGATTTGAGCTCTACGGCCCAGAGGAGGAAGATACATCAGGCTTTGATACACGCACACACACTACTTAAAAAAAAGGGTTATGATTTAGTCTTTTTATGGGATTTGTTGACAATAAGAAAACACCGGCCGTATCCTTAAACCTCCTCTGTGTTTTTGTAGCGGGCAATTTTCACAACTCTGTTCTTTTCTGATGTTTCTGGGTGTCATCAAACAGCTACAGCTGCTCGCTCGGAATAAATTAGCACCTAAAATCAGCAGAGGTAATTAGACACGCACACGCACACACACACACACACACACACACACACACACACACACACACACACACACACACACACACACACACACACACACACGCACACACACACACACACACACACACACACACAAGGTTTGTGGCACTATCTTTGTGGGGACCCGTCATTGACATAATGCATTCCCTAGCCCCTTACTCTAACCTTAATCATCACAATTAAATGCCTACCCTTAACCCTTACCCTCACCATAACCATAACCATAACCATAACCATAACCATAACCATAACCTAATTCCATTCCTAATCCTAAAAAGTCTTAACCCTCAAACAGCCCTTAAAAACTCATGGGGTCCAGCATTTTGGCCCCACAAAGCTGTCGGGACCCCACAAGTATACTGGACTTCACCATAGCCATAACCTAATTCCATTCCTAATCCTAAAACCAAGTCTTAACCCTCAAACAGCCCTTTAAACTTGGACTCCACAAGTATACTGGACTCCTGGTCTTTGGACCCTACGAATATAATTATACAAGCCCACACACACACACACACACACACACACACACACACACACACACACACACACACACACGTAATCAAGAATGTGTACGTCATTGGCAATGTATGGAATATTAATAGCGATTTATATATTTGTATATATTTTTCCTTTTAAGAACTGATTCTGCTCTTTTTTTTCCTTCATTGGTTTTCACAATCTGAATGTTATGGTCGATTTAAACTGAAGTTCTTCACTCCTCTCTAACTAGCATCTCTGGACGTGTGCTCGGCCCATGACTCTGTCTCTCTCTCTCTGTCTCTCTCTCTCTCTGTCTCTCTTTCTCTCTGTCTCTCTTTCTCTCTGTCTCTCTTTCTCTCTCTCTTTCTCGGGAACAGACTTTAGTGTTTTATGTGAGCAGAACAACACCCGATGTGGTTCACTACTTTGTAGTTTTGGGCCGTGAAGTAGTGCGCTAGAAGTACGATAGAGCACAGTGTCTATAGAGATGGTCGTCCCCTTGAGACGCAGAGGAGTGAGATGAGTGCGTGCGGGCGGTTTAACTCCGGGAAAGGAGGCCCTTCTTGTAGGCCACCACGCCGGCTGCCGCGGCAGCAGACAGGACGGTGGAGAATCCCACCAACTTGAAGAGGCCGCCGACTGAAGGCAGATTTCTCTCCCAGAAGCTGGTGGCAAACGGGCGCGCTGGGACTTCCTGTTGGAGGAGAGACGCAGGGTTCAACAGCAAGTGAGAAAAGAAAGTCTACTCGGCCAAAGTCAATTTTTACTGGCCCCTATGCAAAAAGTTTATGTTTAAAATGTTATTTTAAAGATTATTTTGGGCCTTTAATGGATAGGAAAGCTGAGATATGAAAGGGGAGAAGACATGCAGGAAACCGTCACAGGTCAGACTCAAACCCTTGACCTTCTGCGATGAGGAATAAACCTCTATATATGTGCGCCTGCTCTACCAACTGAGCTAACCAGCCACAATTGTGTTTAAAATCTTGTTCTGTTTCATCCTTACTGACCGCCTGACTGCAGTGCACTGAATATATTCCGTATCGTGTGTGTGCAGGTTGAGTATTTCTATCAACAAAGTCACCTGTGACCTCGGGGTGACATTGGCCAAGGTATTAAGTTCTGGTGTCATCCCTGAGCTCGTTCCTTTTTCATCTTCTCGCTATGCAGGTCATCTGCCGTTTGTGGTAGCATTAGCATTTGCTTTAGTTGAAAACTGTGGACTATTGATTATTACTAAGCTCGCCGCTTGTAGCCTTGCGATTGGGGTCGGAGTTGCGGATTTCTCGCCCTCCAAAGGCTGCGGCCGAGCTGTCCCTCTTCAGGGAAGGGGATGGTGTATTCGCCGTTCGGCTTCAGACGAAGCCCCGGACTGTGAGTGATAGTGAGAAGCTTGCCACAGTTGCTTTTCTAGTGATGAATCGGCGAAAAACACGTTTTATTTCTCTGATTCACGGCTTTGTTCTGTCGCCGCTGGGCGCTCTCTCTCTTCAGTCACTCTCTAGCTCGCTCAACCACGTACCGCGCTCGCAGTAACATAAAAAATAAAATGGATCATGGATTTTATTTCCATAGTTTGTAGCTGACTTTACCAGCTGACTTCTCTATTGGACTTTACAAATTGACATTGCTATCTATTTGCTGTTGAAACAGGACACGTCCTTTACGTTGTAAAACCAGCCTCTGGAGACTCCACCAGCTGACTTCTCTATTGGCTGTTGTAACAGGACACGTCCTTTACGTTGTAAAACCAGCCTCTGGAGACTCCACCAGCTGACTTCTCTATTGGCTGTTGAAACAGGACACGTCCTTTACGTTGTAAAACCAGCCTCTGGAGACTCCACCAGCTGACTTCTCTATTTGCTGTTGAAACAGGACACGTCCTTTACGTTGTAAAACCAGCCTCTGGAGACTCCACCAGCTGACTTCTCTATTGGCTGTTGAAACAGGAGACGTCTCTTACGTTGTAAAACCAGCCTCTGGAGACTCTACCAGCTGACTTCTCTATTGGCTGTTGAAACAGGAGACGTCTCTTACGTTGTAAAACCAGCCACTGGAGACTGGACCAGCTGATTCGCACGACACCATCAGCTGGTTTGAGTCGAGCTGAGACGGGCCGGTTCAGACCGCTGTAACTTTTCCCTACGACGTTCTAAAACGGTTTTGCCTCGTCGCGAACCTTTGGTCTGAACTGGGCTTAAGTTGCATTTGATTTGTCTAGCACAAAACAACAACAACAACAAAAACAACAATACATTTAAGAGGCATTAAATAGTGCCTGGGTTAGCTCAGTTGGTAGAGCGGGCGCACATCTACATAGAGGTTTATGCCTTGACGCAGAGGTCCAGGGTTCAAGTCCGACCTGTGACGATTTCCTGCATGTCTTCCTCCTTTTTCTCACCTAGCTGTCCTGTCCATTAAAGGCACAAAAGCCCAAGAAAATAATCTTAAAAAAAATAAAAGAGACGTTCAATTAAAAGGGCATGCAAAAGAAACCCAGAAAACCATCAAGGGGCTCGTCGGCATGTTGGGTTCCCTACAATTAGGTCCACAATTTATTAGACTTTTGAGTTTAAATGTAGTTGAAAAAGTATCCAGAAAGAGTTTCCTCACCATAGACTCAGGCTCCGTCTGCCAGACCTGACTCTGGTGGATTTTATTCATCGCACACAAAACCTGCAACAGAACACAGCGGATCAGTCGGGACACTCACAGCGAGATTTATTCATTTCAACATGAAATGCATTTAATAATAACAACACAAAACTTTATTTCTAGAGCAAAAAGCGAGCGTTATGCCGCGACGACAGTTAAGTTTAGGCACCACACTCAGTGTGTTTAGCACGTGACTTTGTGAATTTACTCATCTACTTATTTCAAAATCTCTTTCCTTTGAATATTTCTATATATCGTTTAGTACCATTTTCATCGCCTTTCTCACTGCTGTTATTTATCATATTATTACTATTCATTTATTTGTATGTGTGTATATATATTATTGTTTTTTTTTGTGTCATTTGTGTTTAATTTATTTCTATTTTTTATTCTTATGCTTCTTTTGATCTTGTGGTTTCATTACTGTATCTACAATGACCCTTATGACTTTGTAACCTTTTCCTCACATGTGTGAGGGCTTACACATGTATTTAAAATTATGTATTCATAATTATAAAGCTAGGATACTGTAGCAGTAGCTGTTGTTATATAGGGCTGGGCGGTATGGAGAAAATCAAATATCACGGTATTTTTGACCAAATACCTCGATATCGATACTGCAACGGCATTGTAGTGTCGACTATCAGTGCTTTCACAAAATATTTACACAATGAGAGTTTTGATAAATAATCATCAGTAATGTGGATATAATGACTAAGTGGGTAAAGGCAAATATTAGAACAGTTACAACAGTCTGGTAAGTTCAGAAAATGACATCACTTTACTGTAATGCAGCCTTTAAAACCAGGAAAAGACACTTATGCCATATTACAATATCCAAAATCTAAGACGATCTCGATATAATATCAATATACCCAGCTCTATTGTTATAGCAACAAAAGACGCTCTCTACTGCTTTTTGAAATAAAAACGCTGCCAGCTTATTCTTTTTTTCAATAAAAAGCGCCCTAGTCAACTTTTTCTTGTTAAGTGTGGACATAGCCTCATATGTTCTAAATATCAGAGGATCCTCTGGTTTCTGAGTGTTTGTCCAGGTGACCTCTGACCTCTCTGGCGGCTCTCTCTCCAGCCTGCACGGCCCCCTCCATGTAGCCGCTCCACTCTGTGGAAGTCTCCGTGCCGGCAAAGTACAACTTGCCGACTGGCTCCCTCAGCACCCTGCAGACAGGAGAAGACAGAGATCATGAGAGGTTACAGAGTTTCGGCAGTTTTAAACGGTAAATCTTTGACTCCGAGTGGATAGAATAAGAAATCTCTGAGATTATCTGAAATTACCAAAACAAATGATCTACAGCGGCGAAATTTTGTTTAAACTATTCAGCTTTTCTACCTTTTAATGAGAACAAAAACAGCATGGATTTAAAGATACTGAGCATCAGGACACAATATGTACCGTGGGCAGCTTGTGTGTGACTTACTTTCCAAACTGAGTAAGGATTCCTGGAGGGAAATAGGCCGTGTAGCAGCCACCGGAGTACTCCTCTTCACACCAGTTCTTCTCCTCATAGTGCACCGGCTGACAGACACAAGTGGACACATGAATAGAGTTGGGTATCGTTTTGATTTGAACAATTCTGATTCCAAACCGATTCTTCCTTTCGATATCGGTTCTCAAAGTGCTCATATAATGTTTTGGGGTCTTTTTCCCTTTCCTTTATAGTGTTATATATCTTTTTGTGCACATTATAGATTTACAAAGTGAAAAAGCCCAAAGTCCCCCCCAACGTAAAACAGAGCCACACTTTAGAGCGCCACTTACTGTGCTCCGTGGCTGCAACACAACAAGCGCCTGGAAGTACTGCGGCCGCTACGGAAACCAACAACTTGCGCTGTTAAATTTGGAACCAATGATGGGATTCGAAACCTGGAATCGTTTTTTTATAATGAAGTTAGAACCCAATAGACTTGGTCGGCGATACTGGGATCGCCCACTAAAATGTAATTTCCGTTTATGCCGTGGGGAGAAACAAACCATTGTAATTAGTGAGCACCTTGTTAGCGGTTCATCTTTGCTCTTTGTCATATTTACGCTTGTTTTTGTGCTTGGTACAATGCCGAAAAGCTGCTGTGTGGCGTTCTGCGCCTCTAATAAGTTAAAGAATCCTGATCTTAAGTTTTATATACTACCGAATAGACGGACGTAGCCGGTGTTAATACCGCTAACGTCGCTGCTACAGTCCAAACTGTAACACTTACATGGAATTTATTCATTTAACATGCTAAGACATACCTGTCTTTAGTGTAGTATAGCTGTAATGAACGTGGGCTAACAAAAGAGTGTTTGATGACCCTGGCATAACGTTACTGATAATACAGTCAGAGTAAATCATGTAAGATTAGCTATTGGTTAACGTTAGCTGTCTCTTACCTGGAGACTCAATCAGGTAGCTAATGTTAACAAAAACTGTCGGGAAATGACACCTCTGGCCGTTCCGTTGGGTCGTTTGTCCGGTCACATATAATTTACGGACAATCCAACCCAATACGGCTCAGTTTTTATTTATGTATCTTGCTCTGTCAAGGGGCAAAAGTGCTTTTGAGCAGTCCATACAGGGGTAACTCTGTGTTATCCCGTCAGGGGGAAAGGATTGTTTTCCCCCACGGCGACTCTACCACAAGCCACGCCCCCCAGCTATGACGAGTCACCGACCAAGTGTGTCCTACACATGAATGATATAACTGTTGACGCAGTTCCACTGCAGCTGTGTGACTCTGTGTTAGTCTGTGTCCAAACTCACATGCAGAGCCTCTTCTGAGCCCAGCACTCTGGAGTAGATCTCACAGATCATCTTCAACCTAAACGCACAACAAGACAACAGTTTGGATGAAACCAGTCTCACAGCATGAGAGAGAGAGACAGAAACTGTATTAACGTGCTGTGTTGTCTCTCCAGCGCGCACCTACCTCTCCTCTTTGGTCAGCCCTGATAGCTTTCTGCACTTGCGGGCGAGGATGAATCTGGAGGAGAGAGCAGTTCCAGTTACACGTTGTGCACAACATGGCCAGATGTGGACACACACTTGGTCCGTGTTTTTTTTTTCATTGAAGGGGAAATCTGATATTTCATACAAAAGTGTGCTTCTAAGTTTGTTGCAACAATTTGGGAAAGGCTCTGTTTCAACATTCATTGCTGCCAAGCCTTAAAGAAATGGTTTTTCCAGTTTGGTGGGGAAGAAGTTGAATGGAGCATGTTTTTCAATCAGAAAGTATTAAGACATGGACTAACACCGTGTTGGTTTTGGTCTTTTCATGGGATTTGTTGACAACAAGAAAACGAGTTACACTAGTTATTTTTACATTACATACCATTTAGCTGATGCTTTTATCCAAAGCGACTTACAATTGCTATATATGTCAGAGGCCGTACACCTCTGGAACAAGTAGTGGTTAAGTGTCTTGCTCAGGGACACATTGGTTGATGTATCACAGTAGGAATTGAACCCAGATCTCCCACACCAAAGGAATGTGTCACATCCACTGCGCCATCACCGCCCAACGATGCAACTTTAGTGAACGGATGCGCCAGATTGGAACTCAGCTGTGTCGACATACTGTATGTATGTGTGTACACACTTGACACTTCAATGCGACTTGCCTGATCGGATATTTTATCCGTGCAAAGGTGCGTCGAAAGTTACACTTGGTGCAAAAGAATGCCATCTAATGGTGGAAGGGCCTGTATGAGATGCACCCTGTTGTTGAGAGACAGTGCTATCAGCTGTGCTCCAGCCCCAGTTCTCCTCTCTTGCTCTTGGCTCTCGCTCTGGACAGAAACTTCCGGTGTGGCGGGAAGATGATGCAAGACCTACGTTTGGTAAAATTGTCCAGATTGTGCTCCACGTGCCAGATCCGACCTCGGAGCGTACAGATTTGACATTTAATGCGTCCCGGGCAGATCAGATGACAAAAGTCGCATTGAAAAGACAAGTGTAACCACAGTCTTTAATGCACATGGTTTTGTAATGGGACAGGTGTCCACATACACTCACCTAAAGGATTATTAGGAACACCTGTTCAATTTCTCGTTAATGCAATTATCTAATCAACCAATCACATGGCAGCTGCTTCAATGCATTTAGGGGGGTGGTCCAGGTCTAGGTTGGTGTAATGGTGTGGGGGATCCCTTTCCCCTTCAGAACTGCCTTCATTCTTTGTGTCATTGATTCAACAAAGTGCTGGAAGCATTCTTTAGAAATGTTGGCCCATATTGAGAGGATAGGGTCAAACATGGTATTAGTATGGTGTTCCTAATAATCCTTTAGGTGAGTGTATAGCGAAGTGCATGGTACGTAATGATGATATTATCTTGTTTAATAGAATCACCCCATAATGCAGGGTACAGTCCCATCCGGCTTTGTGTCATCCAGTGTCAGGCCGATGGGAGCGCCCTCCTCCTCAATCACCATGCTGCCACAGTAACCTGGCGACACACAAGCCGTTCAACAAAGAGGGTAAAACAGAGATGGTCCTCAGAGTAAGTGCACATTGGCCGCCCAAATTATGAATTGTAATTATAATTGAAAAAATGAAAATATGTCTGAAAATATACAATAATATGAACATATAAAAAATAGCAAAGACAAATTGGCCTATTTGTGAAAAAAACAAACATTTAATTTACACATTGAAGATAGGATTCACTGTGCCATCCACATGTATGTTAAACATTAAAGGAACACGCCGACTTATTGGGAATTTAGCGTATTCACCGTAACCCCCAGAGTAAGACAAGTCCATACATACCCTTCTCATCTCCGTGCGTGCTGTAACGCTGTCTGATGGCTCCAGCATTAGCTTAGCCTAGCACAGATCCTGCAGGTAACTGGTTCCAACTAGCCTACTGCTCCCAGTTGTGACAAAAGTGACAAAATAACACCAACATGTTCCTGTTTACATGTTGTGATTTGTAGAGTCAGTGTACAAAAAACAACGTAACATGAGACACAGCCGTCTTCTAACCGTAAACAAACCGGGAACTACATTCTCAGACAGGCTTGCATATCACTCCGCCCAAGTACTATATTCTTCCGCCTGAGAGTATAGTTCCCGGTTTGTTTACGGTTAGAAGATGGCTGTGTCTCATGTTACGTTGTTTTTTGTACACGCTGTCACTCTACAAATCACAACATGTAAATAGGAACATGTTGGTGTTATTTTGTCACTTATTGGGAGCAGTAGGATTACTGGAACCATTCACCTGCAGGTTCTGTGATGGGCTGATGCCGTCAGACAGCGTTACAGCACGCACAGAGATGAGAAGGGTATGTATGGACTTGTCTAACTCTGGGGGTTACGGTGAATAAGCTAAATTCCCAATAAGTCGGCGTGTTCCTTTAAAACATGATGCATCAATTATACATTAATCTCAATTTATTTTCATCCATCTGGCCTAATTTAACATGCAACTTAATTTCATACAATATACTGTATGTATAACCCACACACACACACACACACACACACACACACACACACAGTGGTGCAGACAAAAACATACACTGCGGCATTTTGTTTTTGCGTACCCTTTTTCCTCCAGAAGTTCTCTTTGTAGTAGACCATGCACTTGATGACGGAGCCCATGGGGACGCGGTTGATCAGCTGGTTCCTCAGCGGCGGCAGCTCGGGGTTAAAGTGCATCTTCAGGTTCAGAGCGGGAGGGGTGGCCACGATCACGTACTTGGCCTAAGACGAAGACACGCGTAAAAAAAGAGAGGGGACACAAACAGGACGAGGGAGTGTGAGCTGCATCACGAGGAACATGGCTGCAGGATGCCAAGCAGCCAGCGGATGGCAGCAGAGAACAATATGTCCTGCTGCTCGTTGGGGTTTTGTTGGAATGTTGCTCAACATCTTCTTGCATCTTCTTGCATCTTGCAAGGACTTCTTTATGTCTCAGTGTTCAAATACTGCATGTGTTTACACTGCAGTGCTGGAAGAACTCAGATTGTTTGCTTCAATTGCTCAATTTCAATTGCATTCAAAATCCTATTTAACTAATTAATATCATCAGCAAAATGTACTCAAGGTGTCAAAAGTAACAGCAAAAACACTGCCACTGTTTTCAATGGTTTTGTCACTTTTTTCAATGTTTTTGTCACTGTTTTCAATGTCGTTGGCACTGTTTTCAATTTTTTTGTCACTTTTTTCAATGTTTTTGTCACTTTTTTCAACATTTTAGTCACTTTTTTCAATGTTTTTGTCACTGTTTTCAATGTTTTTGTCACTTTTTCCCATGTTTTTGTCACTGTTTTCAATGTTTTTGTCACTTTTTTCAATGTTTTTGTCACTGTTTTCAATGTTTTTATCACTTTTTTCAACATTTTAGTCACTGTTTTCAATGTTTTTGTCACTTTTTTCAACATTTTAGTCACTGTTTTCAATGTTTTTGTCACTTTTTTCAAAATTTTAGTCACTTTTTTCAATGTTTTTGTCACTTTTTTCAATGTTTTTGTCACTGTTTTCAATGTTTTTGATGAAATTACTCATTATGCGGATTGGCCCATTTAAGAATACAATATATTATATAATTGGATTCTAATTATTGATGCATTATTGGTTCATCACTTCAATGTTGCAGCTCTTTTAATCATTTTTTATTTAAGTTTATATGTTGTTTTTTCAAAGTGAAATCTTAATCTGTAAAGTAACTACAGCTGCCGTCTAACTGTAGTGCAGTCAAAAGCACAATATTTACTTCTGGAGCTAAGTATGAAATAGCACAAAATGGAAATACTCAAGTACAGTACGAGTACCTGAAGGCGAGTTACGTTCCATCAGTGTGTGTCTGCAGCAGACTCAGCGGTGACGTGCTTACCGTGTAGGTCAGTTTGTCCAGCGTCTCCACGGCCACCATGTCCCCGCTCTGGTCGATCTTGTAGACCGGAGACTGCAGCTTCACGCGCTCTCCCAGCTCCCTGGCCATGCACTCGCTGATCTGACTGGAGCCGCCCGCAAACTTCCTCTCCTGCAAAGGGCAGGGGGGGGTCAGTCACCAACACCACCAACACAAAGTACAGTGTTTTTGTCATTTTTTTCCGTTTATGTCACTTTTATCAACGTTTTTGTCTTTTGCCACATTTTAAAATGTTTTTGTCACTTATAAAAAAAAAAAAAAATTGTCGCCTTTTTCAATGTTTTTTATTTTTTATCAACATTTTTGTCACTTTTTCAACTATGGACACTGTCTTACATTTTTGTCACTTTTTTTCAACGTTTTTGTCACTTTTTTTCAATGTTTTTGCCACATTTTAAAATGTTGTTGGCGCTTTTATAAACGTTATTGTCACTTTTTT
The DNA here is from genome assembly GCF_010015445.1 of Perca fluviatilis. Taxonomy (NCBI): domain Eukaryota; kingdom Metazoa; phylum Chordata; class Actinopteri; order Perciformes; family Percidae; genus Perca; species Perca fluviatilis. The sequence continues at coordinate 31,198,453 of NC_053123.1, read as the reverse complement.
TCAATACTTTTGTCGCCTTTTTCAATGTTTTTGTCATTTTCTCAACGTTTGTCACTTTTTTCAATGATTCTGTCGCCTTTTTAAAAAAAAGTTTTATACTCTACTTGCAAGACAGTCTCATATTATATTGGTTGAAATTGCTTCTATCCAGTCTGATCCTGCTCAGAGTACAACTCTGCCAGGCTAATACATTTAAGAGACAAGCTGATCTCATCTGTTAATTTATCCCGGTGTTACCTACTGGTTTTCCCTCAACCCACCTTCTCTCCTTCACTACAAATTTCAACATCTTAAACCAAAAAAGGGAAAATGTGTTATTGCAAAGCTCCGGCCAGCAACTGCTGAATAATGAAGAGGACCGAGGTAGTGGAGAGACATCAAGTGCTGCCAAAGCTCTGAAGCACAAAATTAAACACATTTCGCCACATGGTTGGTGTCAACATCTCTCCCTGATTAGAAACACATTGTGTGCCTTCCACTCTGTGTTTGTCTCGCTGGATTAAACACAAGTTCATGTTGCCTCCATATGCAATACTTTACACTTTACATAACTCTCTTTTTCAAACAGAATATCAGCTCAAATGACTGTTTATGTGTATACACACACACCCATGAACCCATAAACAAGTGTGCATGGGAAGGTCCAGCAGAGGGGAAATGACAATAGAGCTGCTGTAACATCCTCTGTTTACCTAAATACAATCCCCTTCCTCAGTGGCTATGGCAACAGGGCCACTTAGCTTTAGAAAGTACGACGGCAGAATGTGCTCCCCCGGCACTCCAAGAAAACAGCTTTTGTCCGGCTCATTATTATGCTAGGCAGCTCAGGAGCAAACTAAACTACGCTAATGTATTAGGGCTGATTTAGGAAACTATGGGATCTCTCACTGATGCTCATTCTCCTGTTTTGCATGAGGGAATGCATCTCTGCAGGCCACAGCGAGCTTAAAGGGATAGTTCAGACTTTTTTGAAGTGTGGTTGTCTGAGCTACTTCTCCAGAGTCTACATGGTAGTTAGAGGAGACCGCCCACCAGGCTACCGAATGTAACCGTGGCCAGTGCGTGAGTCTAGTGTCGGTCAGTATTAGTGTGTAAATAGTATGTCGAGACCGGATGTAACCGCAACCGCTTTGTGGTGTATTGGTTCCTGGTGGGGGAATTAAACGCCTTAAACCTTTCAGTTTCTCTCCTCAATTGATACTTTTTAAGTATTTCACCCCATGCTGTCAAAGAGCCAATTATCCATGGGTTGTTGGGGTCCGAGATGTGATTAATTAATGAAGGATCTCCAATCAAACTGTTAACCAGTATTCCCTCTCCCAATGCCATTTCTATTTCTTTCCATTTCGATCTGTAATTTGGAGTACACCATCCCACTAATGGCCGAATTTGAGTTGCTCTATAATAATTTCTCAAACAAGGGAGGGCTAGTCCCCCTTTCTCTTTTGGTAGTTGTAGAGTTTTATATTTTATTCTTGGTCTCTTCCCTGCCCATATAAATCTGGAAAGAATTTTATCCCACTCTCTAAAATACGATTCTGGTTTCTCTATTGGTATCGAGTGAAATATATATATAAAAGTCTTGGTAGAATGTTCATTTTAACCAAATTTAACCTATACGAGAACTGATATTGAGATAAGGGATCAAGTTCCATCTACTGATATCTGTTATAATTTCTTTTTTGAGAGGGCCATAGTTAATTTCTTCTAGTTTTGATATGTCTAAAGATCGGATAATTCCTAAATATTTCATAGAATGTTTGTCCCAGTCTAGATGGTACCTGGAGCGGAGATATTGGGGGGAACCTGAGTTTTTTTCTTATTTAATTTTTATCCTGAGTATGACCCATATTCATCCAAAACAGATCGCATCAAACGCTGGCAGAGATTCCGTTGGGTTTGAAAGGCTAACAAGCACGTCATCTGCAAACAGAGACAGTTTTTGTTCACCTGCTGCCGTACTGATACCTGTGATCTTGTTGTTTAGCCTAATCCATTGTGCCAGTGGCTCAATAAAGATTGCAAATAGAATTGGACTTAGGGGGCAGCCCTGTCTTGTTGATCTCTCTAGAAAAAATTTATCTGTGAGTTCTCCGTACATTTTTTGCTTAGCTGATGGTTTATCGTAAAGGGCTTTTAATGTATTAATAATTACTTGATTGAAGCCGAATTTCTCCATAACATTGAAAAGAAATTGCCATCTAACCGAGTCAAACGCCTTTTCCACGTCTAAACTAACCAACATGGCTTGTATTTTATTTTGATTTATAGGTCTAATAATTTGTAGAGATCTTCTAATGTTATCATGTGTCTGACGTGCAAGAACAAAACCTGTTTGGATCCATATCGATTATTCGGGGTAAAATTTTCTCAAGTCTTTTCATGATAAATGAAGTAAATAGAAATAGTCTAAATTATGTACACTAATTGGTCTGTAGTTTGCGCAGTCTAATTTGTCCTTATTTCCCTTAGGTATAACTGATATAATCGCTTCCTTCCATGATGCAGGGGTTTCCCCTTTAGTCAGGACCCAGTTGAACGGTGTCAAAACCTCCTTCAGTTTCTTATACCATTCTGAACCGAATCCATCTGCACTTGGGGATTTACTGGCTTTGAGTCTAGAGATAGCCGAGTAGATTTCTTCTTTTGAAATTAGTGAAGCTAATATTTTATTTTCTTCTTCCGTAAGCTTTGGTAAATGTAAAGATTTGAGTAGTGACTCTATTCTCTGGTCCGTATTAACTTGGGGTTTCGAATTTAATTTTTCATAGTATGTTTTAAAACATTCTATAATTTCCTGAGTTTGGTGGTTAACAGTCTTGGTTTTGGGGTCCCTTATCTTATATATTGCGTTGTCTGCCCGTTGTCTCCTTAGCTTATATGCTAATAGTTTTGAATATTTGGTGCCCCCTTCGTAGTACTTTTGTTTAGTGTATAGCAATGTCTTTTGAATCTCTTCAGAATATAACTCTTCAATCTGATTTATTTTTATTTCTATTTTAACCTTTGGGTCTGTTGATTCTTTATGTTCAGATTCCAGGCTTTTGAGTTCAGTCTGGAAAGTCTTAATTTTTACTTCTCTTTGATTTTTAAGAAGAGCTGTCACTGCGATCACACTACCTCTCATTACTGCCTTGCAGGCATCCCAGAGTAAGGGTGGAGAATCCTCTCCATTATCATTAAACTCCAAGTATTCTCGAATTTCTTTTGCAAATTGTTCTGTCCTGTTGTTGTTGAGTACACTAGGATTTAGTTTCTAAAGTGTAAGCTTCCTTCTATAGGTCATTGTCATGGTGGGCAGTGATGTGAAAGGTCCATCTGTGTTTTCTCTTTTTAGTTTAAGAAGGATTATGCTCTGCTTGACTGGGCTACAAAGCTCATTCACATTCAAAGACACTACTTTCATTACCTGGGCCCTGTAATTACCAGCTTACGTCTGGAATTGTATAAAGCTAAATCCTCAACGAAAACAGATTTCCCTTGTAGAGAATTTTTTTTAAATAAACCTCCGCTATTTTGAACATAGAACAAGAACAGAAGCATTTACACTCGTCATAACAAGAATAATAGATGTGAGAACTTCCTGTAACAGAAGAACCTGTGTCCCTCTAAGGTCCCTGTTGGTGGGTGGAGGGAAAAAACCCTCCTGGATGGTTGGGACCCTCCATTGTGGTATGTATGTCCACTAATGAGTCCAACATTACTATTCCGTTCAGTCGGTGATTTACTGTGATTTCAAAGGGTTGAGTTTTAAAGTAAAGATAGAGAGAGAGTAAAGAGGGACATTTCACCCCCGTTGTTTTCCAGTCCACTCACATGTTGTTCCGCGCCGTTTGTAGTGTTTTTATCTTTTGGGGTGTTCTCCTAAACCTGTGGTTCTCAAGCTTATTTCAATAATGTACCCCCTTTGAACAGTTTTTTTAAGCCATGTACCCACTAACCAGCGCGAATAGTTTTTGGTAGAAAAAAATGGCAAGAATAGGTCGAAAATAGTAATACAAACTTAAAAAAAACAAACAGTATGAAGGAAGGCAACGCTAGGGTAACAAAAGTGACAAAAAATTCAAATAAGCGACAAACTTTGAAAAAAAGACGGTAGAAAAAAGGAAGAAAGGGAAGAATAGGTCAAAACAAGCAACACAAAACCTTCAAAAACAGGGACAAAAACTTTGAAAAAAAAAAAAAGCAAAGAAAGTGACAGTAGAAGTAACTGTACAGCCCAAGTACCCCCTGCAGTCCTCCAAAGTACCCCTAGGGGTACACGTACCCCCATTTGAGAAACACTGTCCTAAACCCTTGGAGCCTTTCTTTCACTCGCATCCCTATTTGTTTTCCTCTGTCGGCCGTGTAGTGTACGTAGTAACGATGGTGCGCTGCTGTGCAGAGAGGAATCTGCCGACACTGTTTCTTGATTATAAAGATTTATTTACATCAAATAATTCAGCATCAATTTACAAGCTCTGAAGAGGCCGGAGAGTACAAAGCCAAAGAACATACCGTGCTCTTGCTCTAAAAACCATAGCTTATATTGGGTATGTTTAGGTAACCTGTTAGATAACATAGGAACATGAAGTTGATATAGCATGGGTTAGTGTCCTCCTGGGGGGCTCCCTGGCCATACATTATAGTTTGTTAACCCCTCAGCATCCAATCCTGGATCTCCTATTGAACATCCCAGCGAAATCACGCCACTGAGGGTTTAATCATTAAACCAATGCACTGCTATACTTTCTCATGAGGACTAAGCTTATTTGAGCTTTATACATACTTTAAATTTATAGGGCTAGATACCACAGCCGCTCGTTGCCACGGGAGCACCTTCAGTAACCTCTCTTCTAAGTGGGAAACCGGGTCCTCTCTGAACGCAGCTCCCGTGCGGCTTGATGTGCGTCTTCGTAGGTCCGTGGGCCGGTGCTCCAGTGGATCCGGATCCTCGTGAATGGGGTTTGGAAACGAATGCCATTTTTCTTTCAGCACTTTTTTAATTCCCCCGTAGGCTCTGCGTTTTTCCATCACTTCGTATGCGTAATCGTGGTCAAAGAAAACATGGGTTTGTTGTTAAAATGAATTTTCTTTTCCCAAGCCAACTTCAATACCGTTTCCTTGACAACATGCTGCTGAAAGTTGATCACAATGGACCGAGGAGTATAGCGTCGGGTCCCGGCTGACGGGTCAAAGCTCTGTGAGCCCGCTGGATCTGTAGGGACATGCCGTCAGGGAGAGCAAGTTCCGTGGTCAGCAGGTTCTCCATAAACCATGGATCTTCAACAGGGGGTCCGCGACCCCTAGGGGGTCCTCAGAGTCAATGCAGGGGGGCCTCCAAATTATTGTTAAAAATATCTTAACATGAATCCAACATATTACAAACGTATTAGAAAATATGAATCCCCACTGCTTACTGGTCTATAGGTAAGGTAGTCCCTAAGGGCATCCACAGATACAGTTCATCCTAAGGATTCACTGTTCCTCCAATGTCTCACATTGAAACATGATTAGTAAGATCATGCCAACAATTAGTAATAGCTTTTACAATTTTAATAGCTGAGCATTGTATGTAAAAAATGAATGTATAAAGGCTTTGGGCCGCCCTACATGTTATTGTAGGCACAACTTATTATGCAACTTCATTTTATACAATATATGTAGTAGGGGGTCCCTGCTCCATCTCTCATTCAGTTAAGGGGTCCTTGGCTTAAAAAAGGTTGAAGACTCCTGCCATAAACTTTATCATCGAGTCGCTCTCCGAGCCATCCGGTAAACCGTATATTCGGACGTTGTTCCTTCTGGACCTGCTCTCCAAGTCAGTGACTTTTTCTTGCAGCCCGCGTTGTTCTTTCAGCAGACTCAGCAGAGCCTCTTTCGTTGCTGCACCACTTGTTTCCATATCCGAAATGCGCTCCTCCGCCTCGGTGATCGCCCGGTCGTGACCCTGGAGCCTGGTCCCTACTTCAGTTAGCTTCTGGTTTAGCTCTTCTCTCAGCTTCGCTAGCTCATCCTTGAAGTCTTTCTTTAAATCGCCCTTGAGGTCGGAGATAGCTATGTGAACGCCATTTTTGAAGTCACAAATGTTATTCGAGATAGTTGACAGTTCGTCATTAGCTTCACCGCCAACTCCTCTAGCTAGCAGATCGCCATTTTCTTCGTCGGTCGGCTCCATTTGTTTTTGGTTGGGCTTTAATTGTTTAGGTATCTTCCCTCTCCGGTTGATATTATCTCTTTTGGATCTCCCCCCACTCATGTCTTGCCCTTCGGGGGTGTACACGCTAAAGTTTTGGAGTTTGGGGGTGTTTTTGATATGACTGAAACGGAGCAATTGACTATGCGTCTATCTCGTGCATGGCTTTGACCAGAAGTCAGACCACCAGACTCCTTTTAAAGGACATGCGGGAGATGGAGTTGCTCTACAGCTGCCTCCATCGGTTAGTTAGTTTGAGTTATTGTGTGACTTTGGGGTTTTAAAAGGTTAGTTTGGATGCGGCACTTTTCTCACATGTACAGGTAGAAATATAGAAAATGCACACACACACACACACACACACACGTACCTGTCCTCCGTTAGTGGTGGAGAAGATCCTCATGGTTCCTCCGCACTGCTTCACGTACCAGAGGAACCACAGAGCCGACACCTCGTGGGGTTCAGCGGTCACGTTGACGTTGACAAACAGCTTGGCGAAGCGGCGAACAGTACTAGAAATAAGGGAGAACGGTTAGAACTTAAATACTTCAAAATAACAGCTATGTCTGAGTAAGATCCTACACAATCCAGTTGGCTGAGTGGGGAGCCACACACTTTGCCCAGCATCCCTGTATACCAGATAGTAACAGAGGATAGCTAGCTCTATTTGAAAGTCTCCCACCTTTTTAGTACAGTGATGTTAACCCTTGTGTTGTCCTCCCGGGTCAAAATTAAAAATGTACACTTTTGACGTTTGTGTCGCTTATTTTACCACTTATTTTGCTGTTTAATTTTTTCAACTTTTTGTCAAATTTTTCCACGTTTTCAGCGCTTTTATTCACTACCACCGGTATATACACCACTAACACTAACCCACTTTCTGTGTGAAAAAGAAAGAAAAAGCAGAAATCATGAATTATTTTGTTTAAAACTTCAGATCAGAGGAACGTTTGTTGATGGATAATCAAAGACTGTCGAAGTTTAGTCAGAATAATGCTATGAAACTGAATAAAACACTCAAAATTCAATAAAAGTACTGAACTGCTCCTTCCGTTTACTTGCGAAGAGCGTTTCATGGAACCATCTGTGTCTTTGTAAATTATAGTGTGTGGTCTAGACCTACTCTATCTGTAAAGTGTCCTGAGATAACTCTTGCTATGATTTGATACTATAAATAAAATGGAAAAACTGAATTGAATCTGCTTTGTTCCTGCTGCTACCACTGAGCTGCACAGATACGATAGGAGCATTTTTAGTTTGGTTTTAAAACTGCTTTTATCTAACGTAACATAACAAAGCATTCTAGGCACATCAGTAGGACTGAGATGATGGGATTCCACCTTTATTTGACAGGACAGCTAGGTGAGAGAGAGGGGGAGGAGGAGACATGCAGGAAATGGTCACAGATCGGATTTGAACCCTGGACTTCTGTGTCAAGGCATAAACCTCTAAGCATATGTGCGGAGTCAGCCAACCTGCTTGCTGCCCCCCTCACAGCGAGGGACAACTAATCACTTTCAACAAAATCCCGACTTTTCTGGATCCCAAACGGTGGAATGAGCTCCCTATCGACATCAGGACGGCCGAAAACCTACGCATCTTCCGACTACACTTCGGATAAAGGAGGGAAAAAAAACATTTTTATTTCTTGATGCTGCACTTTTATAATGCTCTTTGTAGTATTACTTATTTAAAGCTAATGTACTTGCACTTACTACATGTTGTCTGGAGTTTGCACCTTCAAGGTTGAACGCACTTAATTGTCAGCTAAACGACAAGTAATGTAATGGAAGGTGGGGCGTGTGGATAGGTTGGTCCGTCGGCTGGATAACAACTGTTATCTGGGATGGGGAGGGCGGGAGTGGGGTGGTTCTGGCATCATGCGCTCTCGGACGACCCACTCCTTCCCTCTCCTCCCCCCCTCGGAAGCCGTGTGCCCACTGCACATGGGACCCTTTTTTGGGGTTACACACTTGAGATAGAAAGATCTGCAGTGCAGCGTGATAAGCTCATTCCACAAGGAAATAATAATAATAATAATATGACCTTTTAAGTTAAGTTACTACGTTGGATTTGTAAGAAATGTGTTGAAGATATGTTGTGATGAGATGTGTTGAAGGTACAAGATAGTTCCTTTTGGCAATAAGCTGCCAACGAGGCACGTTGAGAATGTTTACAAGTTTTAGCTAACTTCGCCTGATAGCTTGCTGTGTTAATATAGCAGGCTAGTGTTAATACAATGTGGCAAGCAGTTGTTATAAGTGTGTTTTCATTGGCAGTTTTTGTGGGATTGATGGCCGACGATGGAATAAGGATCACCCTGCGTGTTACTGGGGAGCTACACCCATTGTAAACTGTCCCCTGTAGTGTTTAGTCAAATACTCATTTGACTCATATGTAAGGTTTGTGGGTTTTTGTAATTACTGTATTTGTATAACACCTACGGCAAAACTTAACAACTGTTTTTATCTGAGAGAACATGTATTTGAATGACTTTAAATCACTTATTTTTATTCATCTCTTTCTCTCTCTCTCTTATGTCCTATTTGATGGAGCCTTTGCATTTATATCAGATTTTGAGTACTTGTAATAATAATAATAATACATTTTATTTAAAGGCGCCTTTCTTTGCACTCAAGGACACCGTACAGGGATACATAAGACATTTAGCAAAATAAAAATAAAAATAAAAATAAAAATAAAAATAAAAATAAAAATAAAAATAAAAATAAAAATAAAAATAAAAATAAAAATAAAAATATAAATAAAAATTTGGTGTGTTTCGTAGTTGCGTGTCTTGGATGGATGTCATACTCTCGCTGCAGAACAAATCTACCCACAGGTACAAATAAATAATAAAGTAACCTCAACCTGAACCAAGTTGTTGATTCATAAACCTTTATTTCTATTAGCCAGTTCAGAGCAACTCCTGGGTTACTCTTCTTTTCATCCTATTTTATTTATTTTTTTAAGAGTCAGACTGGCTCATGAATGCATTTGTTATGTCTCTCTGCGTGCTTTGAAAGTTTAACATGAGAGTTGCATAATTTACGCTGAAGGTTATGTACGTATGTATGAATTACACTCAGTAGTTTAGAGACATAAAAAAGAGGCATTCACATCGGTCTCGCTCTTGTTAGGCAGGAAAAGTAATCTAAGGCCGGTTAGACACTGCCTGCGTGGTGTGAGCGTGGCGTTTCTGTTGCGTGTCAGCTGCGTGGATTTTTCTAAGTCTTTACACACCAGAAACGTGTCTGACGCGGCGCTGCTGCTGCTGCTAGCCTTGTCTGTACACATGGATGTGAAAATCAATTACATTTATATCTGCATTTATATCAAAACCTCGAGACTTTCAAACATCAACATGTCATTTATTAATATGTATTTGTGTCTAAATGACATATAAACATCTTTTCCTGTTCTATTTTTCCTGGAAACGCTTCCAACATGCTTGCGTGTCGCGTGAAAAATAGGCGTCGCTCCCTATTTCTAGCAGACGTGCGTGTCACGCAGGCAGTGAGTTAGCTCTAACCTGTTAACATGGGAGCCCAAATATAAACGGACACGCCACGCAGCTGACCAATCCCGCGACGCATCCAGTGTGTAACCGGCCTAATTCCCTCGTTTCTGTGCTACCTGGTCCAGGAGATTTTCTCAAAGAGCTCCATCATGGTCATCTTGTCCCACTCCTCGGCATGGGGAGCTCTCCAGGGAGCCTCTCTGGGAATCTGAAACACAGGAGCAAGAGGAGAAGGACATGCGCTGAGTTTATTGGAGTTTTTTTTTGTAAAGATTTTTTTTAGCCATTTTAGGCCTTTATTTGTGACAGGACAGCTTGGACATGAAATGGGAGAGAGAGAGAGAGAGGCTGAATGACATGCAGCAAAGGGCCCCAGGTTGGAACCCGAACCCTTGGCAACTGCGGCAAGGACTGAGCCTCTGTATATGGGCGCGCGCTCTACCAGGTGAGCTAACCAGGCGCCCGAAATGTGCTGAGTTTAAGCATAGGTAATATTTGTGGTACTCGCGATTATGGCTGTAGGATGTGCAATATCTGGTAGGGCACTGGTCCAATATTTTTAATTTGACACGGCACGTGTGCAATTGTGCATTTGGGCATTGTGCAATACATAAATTATTGATCACGGCTAAATAAGTGCAATCTGAGGGGGAGGATGTGCAGTGGGTTCTCTTCAGAGAGTCTGGGGGAAGGTGTGAGGTTCATCGAATGCTTGTTGAATAATGTATGCTTGTGTTTCATGCGTGTTTACTGTATGTTCATTGTGTGTTTATGTGCGTTTATGTGTCACCATTTTTTGTTCTCTCGACTGCCCAAGATGAATGATCTTATCTTACATTTAGCAAAGATGAGACACAAAGAGTGCAGAGTAAAAAGCAAACAGCAAGGGTAATTACCTCCCGGCCCATCTCGTCCATTGTCCTCCACAGGTTGTTGAAGTCCAACAAGACGATGGGGTTCCACATGGGAGGGAAGGAGCCTTTGAACGGGTAAGACTTTCCCTGTGGGACACACGTCATCGTCATTATTTTAAATTTTTTTTTACAAAACCACAAAATTAAAACGACAAAATTAAAACACAAACAATCTGAATTTACAAAAGACCCAAAAATTATAATAAAAAAGGATAAGTTTGAGAAGGAGCAGGTGGAAATATACAGCTTATTAGGTCCTGCCTCTACTTCACAATATCATATTATTCCAAAACAAATAGATATGCAAATACGGCAGACAATCTTTAAGGTCTTACAATAACTTACAACAATACACAACAATACCTTTATTATTATTACAATTCCTGTCCTATGTTTCGGTCTATTCCTTTCTGTATTGGTCAAGTATGGATTTCTTTAATCTATTTTTGAACTGAATGATATCATGGCTCTGTTTGATGTCATTGTTCAGTCCATTCCATAAGGTCACCCCACAAACTGAAACACACGTGCTTTTAACAGCAGTTCGCACAAGAGGTTGTTTGAACATACATCGTCCTCTTAGATGGTATCCCCCGTCTCTTTCATTAAACACTGCGTGTGTGTTACATGGTAAATTATTTTCTTTAACTTTAAACATAAATTGTTCTTATCAAACACAATCATCAGCGGACCCAAAAGGAATCTAAGGGATTTCCTTCACACATTTCAGTGGCGATCCAGAATGAAAATCTGTGGAATTTAGCGGACCGTTTTTCTTCTTGAGGTGGAGATGTGTTGACATTCTTTATTTGATAGTTTTTTACTTTTTATTTGTTTTAAATCTAAGGAAAATTCTGCAAAATTCTACATCTGCAGAGTCCATGCGGCCATGCTTATCACTTGCCTACAAATGGGAATGTTGCTTTTTACAGGTAATGTAAAAGTTCCTTTTTTTTCCACATTTTATGCATACAGTAGGTGTCACATTTGAAACCCCACTGTTGGAGACCGAACACCTGCTGATATCGGAGTTTGACTAGTTGTATTCTTTGCTGATATTGGCCTTTTAAGTTAGACATTAGCAGATGTTGGCAGAGTTACAAAAGTTCCTGATTACAAGTTGTTTGTCATGTACAGTAGGTGATGCTTGTTTTTGTCACCAGTAGATGGCGGTCGGTGACTGATACAGATGTGTTGGTACTCCTGCCTGCTTCTCCAAAACTGGGGGGGCGTGCCGACCGCCATCTACTGTAGCTAACACACTGACTCTGGAAATGTAGCTCACACAGCCACACTGAACAAACAACTCAACTATCCCAGCATTGTATCCCTGAATCCTTTATAGTAGTAAATATGTAAAGTATACGGCCATCCAGCCTCAAAGGCCCTTTGAACAGTTTTTGTAAGCCATGTACCCCCTAACCAGCACAAATCATTTTTGGTAGAAAAAAAATTCTCAGCGAAGAATACAGCGATGTCAGCGATAGATTTACTAAACAACAGCCTCGGACCTGGAAAACATTTAAAAGCTGATGAGAAAAGTCGAAGAAAATCGACGAAACCTTGAAAAATAGACGGTAGAAAGAAGGAAGTAAGGCAAGAATAGGTCGAAAATAGTGACAAAAACTTTGAAAAAAGAGACAAAAACTTCGAAGAAAAAAAGACAGTAGAAAAAAGTGAGGAAGGAAGGCAAGAAAAGTTCAAAACAAATAACAAAACCTTCAAAAAAAGGTGACAAACTTGTAAAAAAAAATAATGTCATGTACCCCCTGCAGTCCTCCAAAGTATCCCCAGGGGTACACATACCCCCATTTGACAAATAGTGCTCTAAGAGCTGCTAACCCTGGAACTGGTTTCATGTCCTTATGTTGTCTAAAGGGACTTCAGAGCAGTTCCCACCCTGCTGAGGACACATTTTGAGCAAACCCTAAGCTTTAAAAGACAGTAAATTAGGGCTCAACAACAAATTCAGATTTGAAAGAATGCGATTAGCCAGAATATTTAGTTGAATGTTTGAATGACATTTGGTTTAACATTTTTTATTCCTCTTTTCATTATTATATTTACTGTTTTTTTTTTCATAAGATACAAAGAAAGAAAAACACTTATTTCTGCCAATTCATATCCATGTTCTCATCCCTGCATAAGAATATAAAGCAGTGTTGATGGTGTCTCGTGTTATAATGCTCCATGACATGTTGTATCTGTTACACAGTGAAGATTGAACTATAGCTAAACTTTTAAGAACAATTTCCAAATTGAATCGTAATCGCAATATCTGGCAGAAACAGGACATTCCCTGTTCACCACCCTCCCCTCAGACAGACTGAGAACCCCCCAGCACACGCACAAATAGACTACTTACACAGCTTCTATGCAGAGCTGTGAACTTATGACAGAAATCATACGCACATCCACACATACAAACATTCATTGGCCCCTCAGTGCAATCGTACTCTGTACAATAACTGCTGTGTTAACTGTTTTCTATCTATCAGTTGACCCTTTAGCTGACTTCCAATGTGCTTAGTCACAATGACTTCAGAGAGCCGTGTACATTGTGTAACATCTCGGTATATTGCCAGTTGTGCAACGTTTTACAGCTGGTCCAAAGATTCAGAGTCATCAAGTCTGATAAGCGTGTCCTGGGTCTGTCGGTCTGTCTGTCAGAACAATACAATACTATTTCTCAACCGCGTGATTGATTTTACAAACGCAGCGAGAAGACGGAGGTGCGGTTCCAGAGGCATCAAGGTTACTTAGGCCAACTCTGACGGCTGTGAACACGCAGAACCAACTCTACTCAAGCATCACTTTCTGTTGCTTTCTAGCAATTTGCCTCTTTGCTGTGTGTGTGTGTGGGGGGGGGCAATAACTGTCTGTGTGTGCGTGCATATTCTCTCTTGTGCAATATAATTGTTATTTAGCTTGTCAGTTTGTTTCAAACCCCATTAAACACCAGCTTCCCCTTAAACAAACGGTTTTTGGTGTTTTAAGCCCCCAACGTCGTCTTCTAGGCAGCGCTGCATGGAAGGCACTAGGGTTAGGCAAGGGTTAGGGTTAAGTGCCTTAAAGTCGACGGTTGCAGCACTGCCTGGATGTCGACGGTGGGGGGCTTAAAACACCATCGCCTTTGTGTGCTCTCGGCCTCACGGTGGAAGTCCAGATGTATAATGTCCTATATTGTATAAATTCACAGTCTAAAATGATTCAACATGTTGTTTTAGCAAATACCAAAAAAACAAGGAAACCATGTAAGGATGTGACTTTTGTTGTATAAAAATACCACGGGGCAGAGATTTACTGTCAGCTCTGTGCCACTTTTCTGTGTGTGTAATGTTTATAGTCATAATAATCCATCATGTTTACCATACATATCAATGCAAAAGGTACACTTACATTAGCTTTTTGGATAATGTTTTAACTGGAAAAGGCTACATTTGGGGCAGTGGTGGCCTAAAGGTTAGGGGAAAAAAACTTTTGTTGAGATTCTTCAGGCTGATACTAACCCTGGTCTCAGAAGAGCTTTTATTTTGCTGCTTTCCACATAAGGAAATGTTTCTTTGTACCCCGGCCTGTACATAAATCACTCAACGTGTTCCTGGTACAGTAAGGCTCTCGGTGTAGTCAGCGCTCAGGTCTACTCCCCTGTTTTCGAGCACTTTATCAACATATACTCTCTCCTGAGGTGAACTGTGTTTTATGAGGGTGAGATTTACTTGTCTCGTCTCCTGCCTTATGCCATCTGTTCTTTTTTGAGTTGTTGTGTACACTAAAAGTTTATAAGTGACTAATGTGAACAAAACTCTTTGTCTTTGGTCCAGTGTGGAGCGAGAACGCTATAACCGTCAGCCGCGAACCGAACTGTAATGTAAAACTGTAGGGCAAATGTTCACCGTCAGTTAGCGTCCACTAAAAGTTCAGTTTTTGCCGCTGACAGGCTCAGATTATTATTCTAAGTGTCTGATAACATTATGGAAATGATCCCTACAGAGATAGACCTTTTTCTTAAAGAGTAAGATCCTTTTTGTTTAACCAGAAACAGCCCCGAAATCACCATCACCAAACTCCACCAGACTCCATGTAAATAATCAAGACTTTTAGCGTGTATAGAGCCAGCTCATATTTCCACATGTAAATGGGTGAATTGAGGGTTTATTTCAGTCGAACCTGAGTGGTGATTGACTGAGTGGTGTGACGAACCAAGACGGCTTTTGATAGTTTTATTTTGTTTCTGTCGTCTTTGAATTTGGTGTGTTTTACAGTGATAAAAGTTCTGTTTGAATTACCGTAAATAGAGTCTGGTGGGTTTCTGGACAGCAGCAAACATCAGACAGACAAAGTTAGGCAACTATTTGGTGAACATAGTGGAGCGTTTAGCAGCTAAAGAGACAGTTGTTTCCCTCAGGATTTGGTGGAGACCAAAACAGAGCTAAAAAAGAGAGGATATTGGACTTATATTCATCATAAAACCAGAAACACACCTCCTATGAATGTTTCTGTTGCCACAAAATCTTTATAAGGTGATTTTATGCCAGATCTTGTGTATTTTTTACATAAACACATTTTAATAGAGAAATATAAACTCTTTCTGGCTGTTTGAGTCCAAAGGTCAAATTCAATATGTTATTTATAAGCTTTGTTTTTTTATCTTTAAAAAAACGTTACGAGCGTACTTGCTTCTGTGCTTCTTATAAAGCTCAGCGCAAATTCCAATCACTGCTCCTTCTTCCTAAATCAAATCAGCTGTTTAGAGGTGTCACCTTTTAGTTAAACCAATCAGAATTGGCCATGAAATTTAAGGACCAATCACAGCATTTCAACCCTGTTTTGAATCAGTTTCTCTCCCATTGCTGTCAGCTGTCATTTCAGGCAAAGCGCTCATTTTTAGGTGAAGGCCAAATGGAACAGATAAGAGACTCTACACAACTACACACATCTTTCTTTATCAAGGAGTATCAGAAACAGCACCCGTCCTGTGAATGTGCAAACACGCACGTCCACAACCGCTGCAGGAGCACAGGACAATCCCACGCTCTCTCTCTCAATCTCTGATAACCAGGGACAGTATTTAATCAAAGTCTGTTTCCCCATCTCTGATAGCGACAGCTCATTAATACATCCAGTTCTGAGAGCGGCAGCTGCCTGTAAGGCAGTAGTTTCGCTGATAAGTGAAACCAGCGCTGGCCTTTTGGATTACAATCAGCCGCAGAAAAGCTGATTAGCTACACAGCGTGCTTGAAAGCTAGCCCTAATTACACAACGGCTCGGCACACATGCTGCTTTACTACGACTCTAGCTGCCGTCCTGTGAAGTAACGCAGACTCTGTCATTAACGCAAATTTAATCCAGTGTGTTTCCCTCTGTTATTTAATTCAGACTCGATCTGGAAACTTGTACCTGCTGGGTCTGTTTACAGCTTATTCATCTAAATAGCTTCTGGGCTAATCCAAAGCTACTTACAATCAAAAGACAGTGTGGTGATACTCACAACAGATACATACTAAGGCTGCTCCATTCTTGAGAGAAAAATCATAATCACAATTATTTTAAATTTTGCTGTATTATTTAACACAATTACTCGTTGACTTTTGGATAGATGATGCATTCATAGACCTTAAAAAAAACTGTGAAACAGTTAAATAAATCAACAGCAAAAACAACTGTACTTGAACTGTAACATGTCACTTAATACTTTTCCAGTATGAACTTGTTAAATTCCCCTTAAAATAAATGATATAAAAAAGTATATATTCAAATGTTTACTGAGTGAGTTTAGCCTTCGGAAGAGGCGCTAACGCGCGTGTCATTCAGTACACGAGACAAAATAAAAGTTTACTATCAAAACGTAATGTGCAAAATAATTGTTTTTCTCGATTGCATTGTTTTTGTGATCGTACAGTAGGCAAAATCACAGCCCTAATGTTAGGGATGCACCGAATCCAGATTTTTGGGGTTCGGACAAATACTGAATCCACTGGTTAAGATTCTGCCGAATCTGAAACCGTTTGTAGCTGTGACTGTCCTTCTTTTGCCGTACCGGAAGTTGCTGCATTCTGGCTGCTGTCTGGAGATTCCTTCACGCACAACTCGTATTCTTTCGGATGTTTCGTACCAAATGTTGTAACAACGGCCATGTTGTGTATAGTTTAGGGTCCTCGCCACCACCAGACCAATCAGCATTGAACAGATTGAACATGTAGCTGGACTTGAATGGCCTTCTTTTGACTGAAAGTACTGCCAAACAACAACTTTTTCTGCTCACAAGTTCCATTTTCACTTTCTCACAGCCTGCTGCATTGAACGCTCCACCTACGTCAACACCTTCCCCTAATCAATGGCGCCGTCATTACGTCGACCAGCGTAGCGTGCGTAGTGCAAGCGTAGGGTTCGGTTGGGTGGAAAAAAATTCTACGGTTCGGCAGAAACCCAACCCCGTCAAAAAGCCCAATCCAATCCTGGATTCGGTGTATCCCTGCCTAATATATATATATATATATATATATATGTACAGTACAGGCCAAAAGTTTGGACACACCTTCTCATTCAATTATGTACTTAACAAAAAAGTGTGAAATAACTGAAAACATGTCTTATATTTTAGATTCTTCAAAGTAGCCACCCTTTGCTTTTTTTGATAACTCTGCAAACCCTTGGTGTTCTCTCAATGAGCTTCATGAGGTAGTCACCTGAAATGGTTTTCACTTCACAGGTGTGCTTTGTCAGGGTCAATTAGTGGAATTTTTTCCCTTATTAATAAAAAAAGCAAAGGGTGGCTACTTTGAAGAATCTAAAATATAAGACATGTTTTCAGTTATTAACTTTGTACTATTATAATTCCATATGTGTTCATTCATAGTTTTGATGCCTTCAGTGAGAATCTACAATGTAAATAGTCATGAAAATAAAAAGGAAACGCATTGAATGAGAAGGTGTGTCCAAACTTTTGGCCTGTACTGTATATATATATATATAACGTGTTTGAAGTCCCGCGAGGTGAAGTTTGATTTATTGTTGCTGATGAGGAGGAAAGGTGCAGGAATCAAAGGTTGTAGTTAAAGGTGACGCTGCAGAAAGGAAAGGTGCACGATAACAGATTCAATCAGAGAGAATTGTGCAGTGCTCTCATGCTTGGCTCTACCCCTCTTTATAAAATATTTATTCAAATGTTTCCATGTATTATTTAGTGGGTTCTTTTTACTCTAGACGTCTGATAATGTCTCTGGAAGGGTCACATTGTTAAGTGTTAACGAATATGTTCTGTTCATACAGGATGTTATCAATGTGGTGCCTTTTTTTTAGTTGATCGTTTGCCTAATGAAAACCCAGGCGAGTCAGTCCATCAATGTTTTGGGGCTTTAATCCAGTGTGCAGATGCACTGCAATACTTTACTGAAGGCAAGGGCATAGGTTTAGCCTTAGTTTTTACGTTCTATGGTTTCTATGGGGGTGGAGAGACACACATTATAACCGGGGGGTATGGGGGTCCTCTGCCAGAAAATTCTGAGCATCAAACACTTAAAGCTTTAGTGCGTAACCTTTTGATATTAATGAACGTCCGTTACATTTGAGCCGTTGCCAAATGAGTTGCTACAAAGCTAATGAAGACTATCAGCTCCACACAACTCTCTCTGGATCTCTCAGTGTGACTATGTTCAGAAGATTGTGGCATCGCGTAGAAACTCGAGTGAAGATAATGACCTCTTCTGAAAAGTCCATCATGTTTTTTTTTTATCCTCCGTGTCCTCCTCGGCTACCAGCAGCTGTGTGGAGTAGAGGGGGGGGGGGGCAATCATGAAGGCTTGTATCATGTGGACGCGCCGACAGTGTTGTTGTCATTACTTAGAATTCCTCATGGGGGAGACAGAAACTACGCACTATAGCTTTAATTTGCATTCTGGTGAATTTCTATGCAATGATTTGTGCCTTTTCTGTGTTCATTATCCCCCGATGTAGCACAAGTGGACTTTATGTTTCATAGCTACTGTTTTCCGTCAGATCGTTTATAGATCTGGACATTTCCGACCGCACCTGAAGGCAGCTTGGCTTCACAGAGGAAGAGAGAAAGAGAAAACAGAGGTGCGCTGCAAGGTTAGGATGGTACGGTCCACTGTAGGGGTTTCTGAAATCGTTGGGAAACATATTTACAGGTAAGAAGGATATATACTGTACATGTTCTTAGCCCCCGCAACAACCTCTTTTGGGGAGTGGCTTGTCAAATTTTTTGAGGGGGAACAAATCTACCTCTTCTAAATATTGGGGGGGGGACATATCTCCTGCATCCCCCCTGAAATCTACACCTATGACTGAAGGAGGTCAGAGAGCATTCAGTGACTTGCTGAATGCCTATTTTAGGGGGGAACAACTATCTGCTCTCCATTGACTTTTTGAGTGTATTGAGTGAAGGTTTCCACCTCGTCTATTCCACCTGCTAGCAACCAACAGAAACATGCCTAAAAGCTGCTGTGTGGTGATATCAACTACCAACAGGGTAAATAACCCAGAACTTAAGTTTTTATAAGCTGCCAACCGGAAAAACTGAGCTTTAATGAAGACAAGAGTGGAAACAGACGGGAGGAAACAGCAGAGAGAACGGTGAGACTGTGGGATCCCACAGCATCATCACACTAACCCAACAATATGCCCAAGGTTACGTTTGTTACGTTGTTACAGATATATACAGTATAGTCAGCTTAAAACTGACATTTGGATGTTTGACTATGTTCTAGTTCCTTCTCTCCTCTGTGACAGTAAACTGAATATCTTTTGAGTTGTGGACAAAACGAGACATTTGAGGACGTCATCTCGGGCTTTTTGGGGAAACACTGATCCACATTTTTCACCATTTTCTGACATTTTATAGAGACCAAACAGCTAATGGATGAATTCCATTAATTGGGAAAATAACCAACAGATTAATAGACGATGAAAAATAATCGTTCGTTGCAGCATTTTTGCTGAGTCAGCTGTGAGATCAGTGACCCTGAGAAACAGAGCTCCCCTCACGCCTCCACACATCTGCACAAACAAGAGCATGAATGCACACACACACACACACACACAAACACACACACACACACACACACACACACACACACACACACACACACACACACACACACACACACACACACACACAAACACAAACACAAACACACTCTGACAGTGATAGAGGTGAGCAGCTTTTGATGAAGCATGCTGCCATGGAAACAAGCCGGGAAGCTACGAGAGGCGTGCGTGCGTGCGTGCGTGTGTTTGTGTGTGTGTGTGTGCGTGCGTATGTGTGTGTGTGTGTGTGTGTGTGCGTGTGTGAGTCTGGGTCTTTGAGTGGATCTTACAGAGATAGTAGCTAAGGAAACACTCTCACATGGGAGCTGCTCACATAAAATGCTTCACATCACCAGGCCTGCACAGTCTGGTCCTTTACTGAACCGAAGGATGGTTGTCTAACTGCTGTCGCTGCCAAAACCACCATGCCGCTGACATTTCACAGCACGGCTGAAGTAGGTCGAGTCAATAGTACATCAGTGCTAAGGACACAGTGGTGAGATAACCTGCAGACCGTGAAACCATGATTCAACTGGATTATAGCAACAAAATATTAACGGTTTCAATGTTTGAATAGACAGAAGACATATTACAGTCCCCTCCAGAAAAACGCGATTATGCGATCGCATAATTCAACGCATAATCAGCCAAAGTCCGCATATCAATGCGGGGGGGGGGCGCATTTTTTCAAATACGCAGCACTTTCGCCGCATAAATTGCCGATTTCTGCGCAAAATATGCGGGGCTTGCATGATTTCATAATCCCCGCATTTTCGTTGCAAAAAAGTCACGTAATATATCTTAGCAGAAAGTTGAAAAATGTTGCGTTTACTTCACACAAGAGCAGCCATTTTCCCCTGTTGCCATGGGAACGTTATGAAGTGACGTAATTACGCGAGGTGAACGTCATCGAAGAGCAGGGTGTTGGGGGGGAAATCACTTTTTTTTCTCTTTTTCATCAAACTGCAGTTTTCGTTTTCGTTCCCGCAATTTCATCACATAAAATTGCATAAATATCCTGCATAGTCCATCACATTTTTTAAGAAAACGTGCCGCATAATCATGGATTTTTGCACACATCAATCACAAAAAATCTCAGCATTTTTCTGTGTGTGTGTGTGTGTGTGTGTGTGTGCGTGCGTGCGCGTGTGCATGCGCGTGCATGTGAGATGATAGAGAGACAGAACTTATCTCAACATAGGCTGTATTCAAGTCATTGAATCATAACTTCAGAGATGGACTTTGAGCTTCTGGCGTGAGGGTATGGATACAAACTAAACACACACACACACACACACACACACACACACACACACACACACACACACACACACACACACACACACACACACACACACACACTTTCACTGCATTGTATATACTGTAGAAACCTGTTTCTAATGTCCACGGCCCACTTCCTTTTACATGCATGAGAGGACCAGAATATTACAAACACTCAATATAATGAAATCCAGTACAACTACACAGAAAATACTGCCCCATAAATCACCACAAATTAACAACAAACACATTGTTATAGGCTTTAAAATGTATTTATTGCAGGGTAATTGTTTAAGCTGCAACTATAACTACAGAAGTTGAGCTATAAATTAAATTGTATGGGGTACAAATTCTTAACAAACTCAGTATTGCAGGCTTTAAAATTGATTTATTGCAGGTTTGTTGTATAAGCTGCAACTGTAACTACAGAGGTTGAGCTTTAAAATAAATGTCATGGTGCATATGAGGTTTATTTAGAAAAGAGGCCACAATAAATATTGACCACTGCTTCCCTTTTCCCATAGGAGGGATTTCCACTGTAGGAGCAGAGTTATTGATACTGTGTGTGCAGGCCTGTATTAAGACAATGTGGTGCCCCTGGGCACTATACCTCAAATGTGTATTTTTCCGACTTTATTTCACGGACGTTGGCTGATAGGTTGAATATTAATTAATCTCATACAATATATTACATAGGTTATTATGTTGATGACTGATTATGACTGTTGATGTGGGGGCCCTGGGTGGTGACATTTATGGGTATGAGACCACGACAGGATCGGGAGGCCATGAGAACTAACATCCTCCAGGTGTACTTATTATGTTTTGTGCGAAGGAGAGCTGAATAAAAACGTATGTATGCTTCAACTGTGACCTTTGGAGGGGTCCTACCCGACAGCACAGAGACTACCTTTTTTGGTAAAAAAAAAAAACAATGATACAGATGTTCTGCAAATTGCCACGGACGTGTGGCTTCTACAGGAGCAGAAACCTTCCTTTCACAATCTCACAGCTCGTGGTCAGTCTAGCTCGGATGGTTTAGACATTATGGACGATAATCTAAATCCTTATGGAGAGAATGAATGGGATTTTTACTTCCGTATTCACACTGTTGGTCTGTATTTCAGGCACTGTGCTCTCTATTAAATTTTGCTTAACCCTCTGAGGTCTACGGGCATTTTCATATATCTTCTTAAATTCACCTTTTTATGGTATTTTGCATAAAGCTGATCCCTGGGTTAGTTCTGAACATCAAAATGTTCAGAACTAACCCAGCTTTCCCAGCTTGTGGTCCCCAAGTCAAGACTTAAGACTCGGGGGGACAGGGCCTTTTCTGTGGTTGGACCTAAACTCTGGAATGCCCTGCCTCTCCATGTCCGAACTGCCCCTACAGTTGAGTGTTTTAAGGCACTTTAAGGCTTTTATTCTTTGGCTTTTAATTCTGTGTGAGTTATGTGGTCCACTGTGGTGTTTATTCTTTCTTTTATTCTTTCTATATTTTATATATTTTTAAACTTGATGTTTTGATTTTTGTTTAAATAATTTTATATTAATTGTTTGTGTGTTCTGAGTCTTCCGTGCAGCACTTTGGAAACTTTGTGTTTGTAAAATGTGCTATAGAAATAAAGTGGATTGGATTGGATTCCTTACCGTGACGCCCAATTTTTTAATAATTTGGCGCTAAAGCTGAAACGTTGATGTTTCAATGTTTGAATCGCATATTTTGTGCGGAAATCGGCAATTTTGTTCTGCAAAATAAAATTTGCAGAACAT
The DNA here is from genome assembly GCF_010015445.1 of Perca fluviatilis. Lineage (NCBI taxonomy): Eukaryota > Metazoa > Chordata > Actinopteri > Perciformes > Percidae > Perca > Perca fluviatilis. Next base: position 31,175,742 of record NC_053123.1, on the reverse strand, counting down.
CTGTATCAGTGTTTTGTTTTTTTTTTACCAAAAAAGGTAGTCTCTGTGCTGTCGGGTAGGACCCCTCCAAAGGTCACAGGTTAAAATTACATACGTTTTTATTCAGCTCTCCTTTGCATAAAACATAATAAGTACACCTGGAGGATGTTAGTTCTCATGGCATCCCGATCCTGTCGTGGTCTCATGTTTCCAGATGTTTCCTATAAATGTCACCACCCAGGGCCCCCACATCAACAGTCAGTCTTCAGTTGGCATGTGAGGTTCACTCACACAAAATAACTTATGTAATATAGTGTATAAGATATCTTTGAAAGCATGCAAACTTAATATTCAACCTATCAGCCAACCCGCCAAATGCAGGGTAAATATCAACTTTGGCGGGTACAATTTGAAAGTTACGAGGGCAGTTTTGCATGTCTTTGGCTTGGAAACTCAATCACTGCATGTAGTACTAATCCTACATTTCCCATGAACACTGGGTCATGACGCGCCGTACAACCGTTGGCCACGTGCCTAGCGTGCGTGGTATCGATTACGAGCTAAGCTGAAACTTTGGCGGGTAAAGTTTTCAAGTTAAGAGCCAATTCGGCCGTTGAAGAATGACGCAAAGCTTCTCTTTGAATCGGCAGGCTGCAGAAAAGATCCGACAGGAACGGAAACAAAGAAACAACCCAGAGGAGCTGCAGTCAAGCCGTCTGCACGCTGGCTGCGTGGCGTGAACGTGGCGTTTCTGTTGGGTGGCGGCTGCGTGGCGTTTTCTATGTCTTTACACACCAGAAACGGGCTCTGACGCAGCGCTGCTGCTGCTAGCCTTGTCTGTACACATGTATGTTTCCCATTGATAAAATGAAATACCATGTTAACCATAAATATATACTGACTGGATTACAGCAAAGACAACGTCGGCAGTATTGACGGCAAATTAGGCTCCAGAATATTTCCTTCTGTATTGACAGGAGCAATATTTGAAAATCGACAATTATTTATAATAATTTTTTTTAAATTACATTTATATATCTGCATTCATGTCAAAACCTCGAGACTTTCAAACATCAAAATGTCATTTATTAAAAGTATTCGTGTCAAAATGACATATAAACATCATTTGCCTGGAAACGCTTCCAACACGCTTGCGTGTCGCGTGAAAAATAGGCGTCGGTTCTATTTCTAGCGTGCACACGTTTTCGGCGCGGCTCGAGGTGCGGCCTGAGACGTGCGCGTCACGCAGGCAGTGTGGAAGCTCTAACCTGTTAACATGGGAGCCCAAATTAAAACGGACACGCCACGCAGCTGACACGCTCACGCCACGCAGACAGTGTGCAGCCGGCCTTAGTTAGGAAAAAAACTAAACATGGCTAGTGGAAAATCTGATTGGCTGGTAACTTTAAAAATCTACTAGCCGTGTTGGCTGTTGATAAAAAAAGAAGGTAATTTAAAGCCGTGGTTACATTTAACAGCAGCCGTGCAGATGATCCTTAACCAGTAATGATTTTGCAAATTGAGCGTATACTGTAGGTAGATTTCAGGGCAGTTCATCACACACAGTATCAATAACTCTGCTCCTACAGTGGAAATCACTCCTATGGGAAAAGGGAAGCAGTGGTCAATATTTATTGTGGCCTCTTTTCTAAATAAACCTCATATGCACCATGACATTTAATTTAAAGCTCAACTTCTGTAGTTACAGTTGCAGCTTATACAACAAACCTGCAATAAATCAATTTTAAAGCCTGCAATACTGAGTTTGTTAAGAATTTGTACCCCATACAATTTAATTTATAGCTCAACTTCTGTAGTTACAGTTGCAGCTTAAACAATTACCCTGCAATAAATCAATTTTAAAGCCTATAACAATGTGTTTGTTGTTAATTTGTGGTGATTTATGGGGCAGTATTTTCTGTGTAGTTGTACTGGATTTCATTATATTGAGTGTTTGTAATATTCTGGTCCTCTCATGCATGTAAAAGGAAGTGGGCCGTGGACATTAGAAACAGGTTTCTACAGTATATACAATGCAGTGAAAGTGTGTGTGTGTGTTGTGTGTGTGTGGTATACAGCCTATGTTGAGATAAGTTCTGTCTCTCTATCATCTCACATGCACGCACGCACACGCACGCACACACACACACACACACACACACACACACACACACACACACACACACACACACCCTCAAGACCCCCTTGGGACCCCTTTGGGGCCCCCTCGAAAATAAGATGATACATCTCAAGGGGTTTATCCTAATAAACAAATTTGAACAACACACACACACACACACACACACACACCCGGACCCCCTCAGGACCCCCTTGGGACCCCCTCGAAAACAAGATGATACATCTCAAGGGGTTTATTCTAATAAACAAATGTGAACAACACGAGCCGAGCGGAGTAAAAAAAAAAAAAAAACATTCCCAATCTGAGCTCTGTCACTAGCCTCGCGATAACTTCCACCTGAACCAGATTTTTGTCTAACCAACTACACACTGTTGGGCATAATGAAAAGCACTCTCATCTTAAGAATGCTTTGCCATAATACTAAAATAGTTCAAATTGTAGAAAATTTGTCAGATTGTTCACATGAACAGCCCTTATCATGTCATTGCATTTCTGTGTGTGATTTTCATTTTTATTCTTATGTATGTGTGTGTATATGTGTTTGTTGTGTTACAGTAAGGTTGTCTAAGCAAATGGATCCTAAAATTTCCTTCGGGATGAATAAAGTATCTATCTATCTATCTATCTATCTATCTATCTATCTATCTATCTATCTATCTATCTGCAGATACACACACATGATGTTGAAACATTTATGTTTGAATTTTTAACCAAACAAGTCAGTGCAACATATGCACAGCAGATATATTTACATCGGACTGAACAGAAATATGCTCACAACAAACAGTAAACTGAAAAAGAAAATTGCAGAAAAAATATATAGAAAAAAAAAGAGGTGCTCACATGTGGTCTTTTTGTAGTGCTTACTTTATGATTGAAGTGGTAACAATAAAGCATTGAGGTGTTTGGCCAGGTGGCGCATATGCTGGCCAATTAGCTCATGTAGTGTCATTTTGAATGGCAGTGTTTAGAAATGGCAGACATGTGACTTTATGTCAGATTGTTGTGTCTTATGCAGAGAACCGTGTTCAGTGCATTTAAAAAGGACCATTTCGAATTGCAAAATGTGTGTAAAGCAGAAAATGTGTTTAGACTTTTGGAGACTTGAGAAGAGGTTTTGCTCTCTGTGTGTCAGTTTAAATAATTGTGCTATGCATGTCATTTTAGTGTGTTAGCAATTGGAAAAAACTGTAACCACTCTGGCCCAGCCCACAAATACACCTTCCAAAACAGTCTTAAAGAATGCAAAGTCTGCAACAAATTTGTACAATAACTCACTAAAAGAGTAAAGAAAGGTTATGTGAAATGAAAAGAAAAACTGTAAAAGAAAAGCAATATGAAATGAAAAGAATGTGTGGAATATAAAATGTAAATGTAAAGACTAGCAATGTTATAAATTGTAAATGTTTTCAGCATTCTGCATCAAGTGGTGATTTTAGCTTTCTTGTACACCTGTCTTAAAATGTAAGGGATAATGGAGCTTGGTTGGGGTGGTGGGACTGCTCGAGGTGGGCACCGGAAAATTTCCCCTATTTTCAAATCCAAAACTTGACAGGTATGACACACACACACACACACACACACACACACACACACACACACACACACACACAACTGCCAGCCACCTGAGGCGTCCAGGGATTTAAGGTTAGGGTACATGCGTACATGAGCAGCAAGGGAAAATCTAATCAGGCAGAGGAACACAACTGTGTTAAAGACAGTGGTGCGCCCGCACTAATGAGATATGGAGCAAAGAATAACAAGAATAACAATGTCCCCAGCGTCTCTTCCTTCCTTCCTTGCTTCCTTTGTTTGCTCTTGCTACCCATTCAACCACTCAGAGAAAATAGAAACTGCATTACAGAAACCCCTACGGCAAAGATTAGCATCTCCAGTCACCAATGCTGGGGAGGAGAGCGGTTGCCGGCTGCTCGGCAAACATGCACGAAGTCACGGGATAAGGAATAATGTTTTGTTTTGCCCAATCCCTAAGCAACGCTTAAATGTAGCTGGTGATCAGAGGCTATGAGAGACGCTGCATGTTTTCAGTGGCAGCACAAGTCTAAAGCAGATTGTACAGCTCATCTGCCATGCCTGCCAAGCGACTGCAATTCAACTCAGCTGCCAGTTCTATTTACTATCAGATACTGTCAGTTAGAGCAGTGTTTCTCAAATGGGGGTACTTTGGAGGACTGCAGGGTGTACGTGAGATATTTAACAAAATGTTTAATAGTTACGAGGCTGTTGTCCAGAACATTGTTCCTCTTTATGGAGAATTTTTTTTTTTTCCTACCAAAAATGTGACATTTGTGTCACCTTCTTTGGACCTAATCTATCCTTCCTTCCTTCTACTGTCCTTCTACTTTTTACAAGTTTCTCGCTTTTTTCTTCCTATGTCACTGTTTTTGAAGTTTTTGATACTATTTTGACCTATTCTTGCCTTACTTCCTTCCTTCTTTCTACCATCTTTTTCCAAGTTTTTGTCTTTTTTACAGCTTTTGTCTGGTTTTCTCATCAGCATTTCCAAGGCTGTTGTTTAGTAAATCTTTCGTTGACAGCGCTGTACTGTTCCTCTTTTTTTTTCTACCGAAAATGATTAGCGCTGGTCAGGGGGGTACTTGGCTTAAACAAACAATTCAAAAAGGGGAACATTATTGAAAAAAGTTTGAGAACCCTTGAGTTAGAGTAACCGCGCTGAGCACGAGAGATTGATTTGATAGACAAACTCCTTAGCGTAAAGCACATGGCCCGCAGGCAAAATCCGGTCCCTCGTAGGTTTTGATCCGGCCCATATATCAAATTAGGTTCACGGATGAAAACGCGGCCTAAGGGAAAGTCTGTGATTGTTGTATATACCTCTGTTTTCTTTAGTTTTGGAGAGGTCCGGGGATACCGGTCACACCACAAAGTAAAAACAGCCTACAGGTCTGGGATTTGAAACCGGTGTGACAAGAAGAGGAAAGTATCTAAGCTACCTATGTAGAAGGTATATGCATAGTTCTGCTTTGAAGCATGTCCTAGTTATAATTATTGACCCACGGCTAGTGAACCGCCTCGTGAGAGACTTTTTTTTTTCACTGCAGAAATCAAACTGAATGATCTGGATCTGTGAAATGAGTTAGCTTGGACGGATATAAAATCAGCCAAAGCACAGAGGAGAATTACTATCTGCTCGGACACTCACTTTGACATAATGCACCAGGCTCTCCTGCTCGTTGACTTTGTAGGTCTGAATGCCGTACTCTTTGGCCAATCGGAGGATGCGGTTCTGAGTTGGTCCGATGTAAGCTCCGCCCAGGTCGACCCACTTTGTCTCCTTATTCTGAAAGAGAAAAAAAAGGAAAAAACACATCAAAACATGAAGTTGTGTGGTTCGTTCGTCAGAACACAGAAAAGACAGTGCCCTACCCCGTCTGAAGGATATTTACTTCAAGAAAAAGGCTTGGAGGAATCATTAATGATCTAAACCACCTGGGTAACACCCTTTTTACCGTGGAACCAGTAACATAGCTCGAGCAGGGAATTCATGGTTCGACTGGTCATGACTGTTTTCCCAATGTCATTCCCCCTCTCTCTCCCCTTTCCTGTCTTCATCTGTCCTATCAAAATAAAGGCTGAAAATGCCCAAAAGAATAATCTTAAAACTATCTCGCTAAGCATCTGCGGAAGTGTTGGCTCTCCTGGTCTTACCCGCACGGTGAAGGTGCGACCACCGACCCGATCCCTGGCCTCCAGGACTACAGGACTCAGTCCGTTGGCTTTCAACAGCTTCGCTGCACTCAAACCTGCAGACAGACAGACAGAGAGCAGAAGAAATCCTCAGTCGACACTCATGGGATTTTATCGTCTTATCCATTGGTTGATTTAATCAACCCATAAAACATTCCCTCCAGAAAAACGCGATTGTAATAATCAGCCATTTTTTCAAATACACCGCACTTTCGCCGCATAAATTGCCGATTTCCGCGCAAAATATGCGGGGCTTGCATGATTTCATAATCCACGCATTTCCGTTGCAAAAAAGTCCCATAATATACAGTACAGGCCAAAAGTTTGGACACACCTTCTCATTCAATGTGTTTCTTTATTTTCATGACTATTTCCATTGTAGATTCTCACTGAAGGCATCAAAACTATGAATGAACACATATGGAATTATGTACTTAACAAAAAAGTGTGAAATAACTGAAAACATGTCTTATATTTTAGATTCTTCAAAGTAGCCACAAAGTAGCCACCCTTTGCTTGTTTTGATAACTCTGCAAACCCTTGGTGTTCTCTCAATGAGCTTCATGAGGTAGTCACCTGAAATGGTTTTACCTTCACAGGTGTGCTTTGTCAGGGTTAGTTAGTGGAATTATTTCCCTTATTAATAAAAAAGCAAATGGTGGCTACTTTGAAGAATCTAAAATATAAGACATGTTTTCAGTTATTTCACACTTTTTTGTTAAGTACATAATTCCATATGTGTTCATTCATAGTTTTGATGCCTTCAGTGAGAATCTACAATGGAAATAGTCATGAAAATAAAAAGGAAACGCATTGAATGAGAAGGTGTGTCCAAACTTTTGGCCTGTACTGTATCTCAGCATAAAGTTGAAAAATGTTGCGTTTACTTCACACAAGAGCAGCCGTTTTCCTCTGTTGCCATGGGAACGTTATGAAGTGACGTAATTATGCGACGTGAACATCATCGAAAAGCAGGGTGTTGGGGGGGGAAAATCACTTTTCTTTTCTCTTTTTCATCAAACCGCAGTTTTTGCAAGTCCCCGCAATTTCATCGCATAAAATTGCATAAATATCATATAGCATATTCCATCACATTTTTTTTTTAAAGTGCCACATAATCAAGGATTTTTGCCCGCAATAATCACAAAAAAAAAATTTCTGGAAGGACTGATAAAACTGAGTGTCTCCACAGAGAGTCATGCAAAAGGACCACTTTAAATCTTGTGTTTACCAGAGATGTGCGCTGAAGTTTCTGAAAAAGCATTAAAGAATGACTAATCAAATAAAGACATCTTGGTCGACTAAGACCAAATCGACTGATTAGTCGAATGGTTGACTAAGGTAGCTTTAACACCTGAGCTGTTCGGTCCGTTTAAACCGAACCCTGAAGCATAGGGATCTACCTATACTGGTTTTTCAATGCCGATACAGATACAGATACCGATTATTAGTAGTTAATGAAACCGATAACAGATACTTGGAACCGACATGCATTTACAGTGAAAATGAAAATCTTTAAGTCAAAATTAAGAAATGTTGGAATGTTAAAAACTCCAACACAAAATGCTTTGTTTTAATGCTTTAAGCAATTATGTAATAAATGAGAAACTTTGAATATAATCCCCAGTAACAGAGTCAGATGGTTATTGTGGGGCACGGGACATTAAGTCAGACTCCGTGGTGAGAGAAAACGAAGCAGAGGGACAGACACAGAGCTGGAGCCGAGCCAAAGTAGCGCCCGTTGTAATTCATTAACTTTTTCGCTTATCGGGCAATTAAAACGCAGATACAGATCATCTGCAAACTGCCAAAAAACTGCCCCATAATCGGTCTATCCCTACTGGATCATTTCGTCGTTTGGTCCGGTTCATTTGGGTGCTGTGAAAGCTAGGAAGTAAAAACCAATGCATTTAATAGCCTGTAATTTCAATCTTGCACACAATTTATGGACTTATGTACGACCTAAGGGATGATAACTCTCAGATCCATAACTCATTCTGAGCACACATCGCTGGTCGTCTGTGTGGCATCATCATCTCTCTCTCTCTCTCTCTCTCTCTCATTAGGGCCGCCCTCTCCGTCACTCGCTGTCTGTCAGCTGCTCACATTGTTCGCCCTCTTCTAAAACATTACAGACACTAAAGCAGAATCTGAAAACCCAAGATGTCATAAATGTGGTGTTTCCCCATTATTTCTGACACCAGGGGCCAGATGTACTAACGCTCTTGCATCCACTTCAGACGTATTTGTTTCGCAACGTGCGCGTAAAAGCATACGTAAAAGGTACGTACAAACGGGCCGCACTGAGGTAAAAGTGCAGACTGCCTCTCGCGGGACCCGAAAATGGCAAATTGCGCTTTTCCGTGTCATGCATATGCATTCACGGGAGGGTGAAGGGGAAAGTGGGAGCTTCCCATAAAGAGATGGGAGGGGAAGCGCAAAGCGTGCCTAACTATGTATGTACAAAAACCGCCCGTGAAAGCGCGCCTCTATTTTGAGGTGAAAATTCTCCGCCTCTTAAAAGCAGGTGTAAACCAGGATGCAGGTATTCCTCGCTCAATAAACCCCCCCCCCCCCAAAATATCACATACTTATCTTCACTTTCGATATAGTATTGCGCAACGTGATATCGCGATAACGATATTGAGTCGATATATATCATGCACCCCTACTAGACATAGGCAAGAAGATACTAATTGTGCATGATTATCATGTGCTGGTGTATAATGTGAAATAGTGTTCGCACAGTAAAGCAACACAGGAGGGGAGAGGGTCCGTCCAACTTCACGGCAGAAAGGCTCGGCGCAACACTGTCCTCGTCTTTGCTTCGGTAACTTTCAGACCGAATAGATGGATGGAGGGGATCATTTGGAAAATACCGACTGACTAGAAAGATTCCGATCAAATTGGGAGTTTTGTATAAAAACAAACCGTGTTTCTCTTCTGCAAGTCAGCGCCCTCCGTCATGCGTTTAAAGTATAGTTGTGTGCTCGCAAACAGGTCTCTCTTGAAAAAGGGATTAGGCGAGGGATTAAGTAGCTAACATTTGCCTTTCGGATGACTTGGCTGGTTATTGACAGAGCCGTTGGCAAGATGCGAGAGCAGGGGGGAGGGGGAAATCTTAGCAGGGAGAAAGAGCGGGGGGGGAAACACTTCAACAACACATCACAAGCCAGCTGACCTGCTGATCATATGAGCAGAGAGAGAGAGAGAGAGAGAGAGAGAGAGAGAGAGAGAGAGAGCGAGAGAGGGCAGAGCACGACTTCCACACGCTGACTTACTGTCCAGAGTCTGTGGCAGAAAAACAGCTTTTCACACACTGAGCTTGGGCAATCCCTGCCATAATTTTAATTCAATAAGACATAACGTAAATGCACTTAGGCATGCCGAGGATTAGCAGGCAGCATATGGCCGAGCAGCGCCGGACTATGTCGGTGCAGCAGACGTTTAAAAACACAGAAACCAAGTAGAGACAGAAGGATTTATATGAGTGGTTCCCTACAAGACGCTGCTAATTTGATACACTGCATGGCCACAAGTATGTGGACACCGAAACATCACATGCATATGGGTTTGGGCATTAATATGCAGCCTCCACTCTTTCTGGGAAAGCTTTCCATTGCAGGCATTTCAGCCACAAGAACAGGAGTGATGTCCAACGCTAATACTGGGAGATAAGTGGGAGGAAATACATGTTTTGTTTTCTTCAATGTTCCTAAGAAATATGAACCCGAGAGTCTCCTGGATACAATGTTACAACCCTGTAAGTGTATTTTAGGGCCACCATTTTCAATTATTCAACTATTTGGCATGGTACATATATTCCTAAAACCACAATACCCATGAGCCACCGCTGATGTTGCCAAGGAAAAAAAAAAGGCCAGTCAGAAGCGTAATTGCAGCTGAATTCATCCTAAATTAAAAAGTAAACTTCAGATTGTGCCAACAGTGTGTTCTTTAGCTTCCGCCGGACGTCTCAGTGATAGGAAATGCATCCTGGGAGCTGACAGATCAACCACGCTAAAGAATATCTGAAAAAACAAACAATAAAAACCCTCGAAAGAAGCCCCATCTTTGCAATATTTTGAACTTACTAACTGATATCGGAATCGGTAAAGAAATAAATGGTATTGGAACATTTCTACCACCATTACACAAAATGTTGCCTCATTTGTGACGCTACACAAGGGAGATAACGGCGAACACTCCGACGTGCAAGCCCAAAAATCAGTTTTCCCCCATCGACACGTCAGACATTGAGTTTCTGATCATCTTCAGCCCGGAACGAGTTTTCCAAAAGATCCGTTTTTAGTGACCTCAAACGCAGTTTGTGTGGCCCGAAAGGCTAAAACGCAGAGAAAATGCTACGTTTAAAAAAAAAAAATACCCATATACGTTACGTGTGGATTAGGCTTTAGGGCTGTAGCCCACACCATGAAAAACAGCCCCTCCATATACTGTACTTTTGGCTCGCGCCTTGACACCTCAGAGCTACACTCACACTCCCACACATCTGTGGAATCTGTTTTTCCTTCTTACCGTCCCATCTTCACCCCCCTTCCAAATCCTGCTGAGCTCCGTTGAAGCTAGCGAGGTTTATATTAGTTTAAACATAGTTTGTCCTGTATTACCCAACTTCAGCCTTCTCTCCCTGCACAAACACACACCCCACCCAGTGTGCCAGGCTTTGTAGAAAGCATTAGCTCGGACCAGAGGAGGCTCACAAATCTTCTAAATTGATGCTATTACCTGCACTCAGCTCCAAAGGCCAGTCTCTGTCTTGGAAAACAAAGAGCATCTGTCTGCATCTCTTGTTTATGCCTACAGCAATCACCGCAAAAAAAAGTAGCATCCTGTTGATTTCGCTTTGATCAGAAAGCTTCTTTTTCTTAATGGAGACACCGTTTTTATATATCTAAAACAACTTCTATAGGACTATTAGATCAATATAAAGCTTTTTATCACTTGAAAAGGATTCAGACTGAGCTTTCCCCTCTTGTTTATCTTCACCCCCACCCCCCCGCACCATGAAATGAAGATGAGGAATGAGCTGGAAAAATCAACACGCTATCCCGAACTGAACTCCAGCTGCGAGGAGAGACAGAGGGGCAGGTTGAAATTCAACTCATGCAGCAGGGAGGCAGAAAGAGCAACAAAAAGACAAAGAAAAATGTGAGATTATACGCATAGGAATTTCGATGAAAACGTATACGAGTAAGAATCAAACAGACAAAACTAATATTTACTGTATTTATCTGTTCCCCCCCACCACCCCCCATGCAGTCTGTATATACAGAGGGTTAAAAATACACTGGGCAAACTATCTGCAGTCCTGCATGTCTCCGCGGTTGTTTCTTTTGCTGCTGCGCTGTGAAGCCGCATACCTCACACTCGCAACCACTCACACGGACATTAACTAGGCGCAGCGGGTGCGTCTGCAATGTTTAAATAACCTTAAAAGGGATAGTTCAGATGTGTGTTCAGTGTGGTTGTCGGAGCTACTTCTCCAGAGTTAGTGTGTTAGCTACAGTAGATGGCGGTCCAGTGGGTATACTGTACCGTATATGTACGAATATGTATATGGGTCAGAATGGGACATTGGGGGCATATCATATTGGGGCGTCTGGGTGCCCTCCACCAGGGAAATTTGGAGCGTCAAAGACTTCATTTCCTGCATTATGATTCACTTTTATGAACCAATTTACTGTGGAAATACCTTTATTTAGCCTATGCGAAGATAAAAAACACACAGATGACAATTCTAAATATGTCAAAAATGTAATGAAAAGTATGTTGTTGCGTCATTGGGCATTTTTAAGTGGGTATGTGGAAATCCTGGAGCTTTCTTAGTGGGTATACTGTGTATACCTGCGTATCACGTACGGTTGGGTATAGTTTGGATTTTCACGATTCCGATGCCGAACCAGTACTTTTAAAACGACTCCGATTCCTAACCGATTCCTAAACCGATTCTTGAAAAACTGAAAAAATGACATCAAAGAAAGGCTCTTTTATGGAGTTTTTTTTTTTTATTGAAAATGATTTCAATTTAACAATACATTAACTTTTTAAAGTACTTAAATATATAATAAGTAAACCTAAGTCACCTAACACATAACTACAATAATTTAACAATAAATAACAGTTACACTATTAACAAGTAACAACAATAAATGTTGTTGAGTTGGTATGCCAACCAGCTTCAAACTTTAGCCGCTCTTTTGCAGAAAAATGACAATATTTGCCTTTTCTGGCAATATACTACACCTCTCCTGACTTATGACATGTCCTGCACAGGAGAAAACTCTCTCAGACGGTGTCCAAGGGGCCTGTACACACCCAGGTAGGAGTTTGAAAGGGCAGACAATTTGGGGAGGCTGTCCCGCCTCCCCCACCACCAGGCTACAGGCTCTTGTCCTGAACGATAGACTAGCAGAGCATGTTTACTAGCGATCATGTGCAGTGAATGGTTAATTTGTCCGTTTTGGTGAGCCCAGATGGAAAATATGCCATTTTAAAAGTAGAGGGGCGGCAGCTAAACACATTTAAGATACCTAAACACATCAATATCAGTTTAATTGGACGCTATATTTAGAATATATGTCCAGTTCTTCACCTTACAGGAATAGACTTTCGACGTTAGCGTATCTGGAGCGTATCTGTTTTCAAAGCCACCAGACTCCTTTTGACAAAATCAGACATTTTACCTCGAAGAACACGGGAGTTGCTGCTCTACTGCTGCCTCCATCGGTTAGTTAGTTTGTTAGTTTTGATTGTTCCTAACCGTTTAAAACACCAAAGTCACACAATGACACAAACTAACTATCCAACGGATGCAGCGGTGGAGCAGCAACTCCCGTGTTCTGCGAGGTAAAATGTCTGATTTTGTCAAAAGGAGTCTGGTGGCTTTGAAGAGAGCAGAGATAACGGCTTCAGTTCCCCGTCGTAAAGGGCCGTCTAGGTGAAGCGCTGAAAATATTCTAAATATAGAGTATTTCAGCCGTCATTTTACTGTATGTAAATAAACTAAGTACTTCATATAACCCCACTTAAAAAAAAAATCAGAACTATCCCTTTAATCCCTCTACTCCCAGCCATGACAACTGTGCCTGAAGGGATTACAAATGGAGGGAAAAAAAGGTCAGCTAGTCTCTGGTGGAAACCATGGAGAATTAAACGAGAGAGAATCCTCTCACTCTGAGCTAGATGTCCTCTGCTGTTAGAGGCTTTCTGCACCTAAAAACATGGCTTGATATTTATCAAACAGATACGACGCGCAGTCTTCCTGTCATCTGCAGCTGGTGTGCATTCAGCAGGGCATCTCCCTGCTTTGTGCGGACGCATTTAAGGAGGGATCAGACAAGAGAAGGGAGGGGATATGATAAGCGAGGTCGATTGTACTGTGCATCTCCGCAGTGGGCGTGGGACACATGGTTGCAAAAAAAGAAGAAAACAGCGTGTGCAGAAAGAAAGAGAGTAAACTGAAGCGCAGCGAAACACAAAATGTGCACCGAGCAGGAGGGCAGACAGAGAGTTGTTCTCATTAAACACGACGTTCACTGAGCTGCTAATAATGCACCTGTTGTGTGTCTGTTTATATCTTTTCCATCTTTTTCATTTCCGTAGAAGTGCGTTTAATCAATTTTTACTGCATTTGTTTTTACAAACCTTTCTGCATGTAAAGATTACTATTGCTTAATAAATAATAGACACCCAAATGTGTTTCCCTCAAGTGGAATCAAGTAAGTTGAAGTCTTTGTAAAAGTTGTGCCTTCATTACAGGTCCCAAGGCATGAAAATTTCACTTTATGAGTTTTTTTATTAATATGCATTCCCCCAGCCTGCCTATGGTCCCCCAGTGGCCCCCAGACTTCAGATACAGTATTAGGGGACCACTAAGGCCTATATAAAAGAGACTTCAGATACAGTATTAGGGGACCACTAAGGTCTATATAAAAGAGACTTCAGATACAGTATTAGGGGACCACTAAGGTCTATATAAAAGAGACTTCAGATACAGTATTAGGGGACCACTAAGGTCTATATAAAAGAGACTTCAGATACAGTATTAGGGGACCACTAAGGTCTATATAAAAGAGACCTCAGATACAGTATTAGGGGACCACTAAGGTCTATATAAAAGAGACCTCAGATACAGTATTAGGGGACCACTAAGGTCTATATAAAAGAGACTTCAGATACAGTATTAGGGGACCACTAAGGTCTATATAAAAGAGACTTCAGATACAGTATTAGGGGACCACTAAGGTCTATATAAAAGAGACTTCAGATACAGTATTAGGGGACCACTAAGGTCTATATAAAAGAGACTTCAGATACAGTATTAGGGGACCACTAAGGTCTATATAAAAGAGACTTCAGATACAGTATTAGGGGACCACTAAGGCCTATATGAAAGCATCCAAAGAGCACCATGTCATGGGACCTTTAAATAATCATTTCAGTATTTTGCAACCTGGACCCTTTTTTTAACCATGCATTTGTTTCTAAGAGACTAATGTCAACTCAAATCTTTGTCTTTGGTCCAGTGTTGAGCGAGAACGCTGTAACTGTCAGCCGCAACCCGAGCTGTAACGTAAAACTGTAGGGCAAATGTTCACCATCAGTTGGCGTCCACTAAAAGTTCTATTTTTGCCGCTGACAGGCTCAGATTAATAGTCTAAGTGTCTGACAACATTATGGAAAGGATCCCTACAGAGATAGAGCTTTTTTGAGTAAAATCCTTTTTGTTTAACCAGAAAAAGCTCAGAAAATGGCTATTGCCAAACTTACCAGACTCCATTTAAACAATCACTACTTTTAGCGTGTATGGAGCCAGCATATTTCCACATGTAAATGGGTGAATTAAGGGTTTATTTCAACCAAACGAGAGTGGTGATTGTTGGAACAGTGGAAAGACGAACCAAGACGGCTTTTGATCAGTTTTATTTTGTTTCTGTCGACTTTGAATTAAGTGTATTTTTTCCGATGATACAATTACTGGTTTTTAAATGGAGTCTGGTGGGTTTGGCGATGGCGATCTCAGGGCTGTTTCATGTCAAACAAAAAGGATCTTACTCTTTAACAAAAAGGTCTATCTCTGTAGGGATCCTTTCCGTAATGTTGTCAGACACAAATAATAATTTGAGTCTGTCAGTGGAAAGACAAACACTTCTACGTTACATCGCAGCCTATTTCACTGCAACCGGCTACAGCGATCTCGCTTAATACTGGACCAATGTCAAAGATCGTTGTTCCCATCAGTCACATAGACACAAAACAAATGGTAGAATAGGGGTTGAAAAATACCCTTAAATTAAAGTGGTTCTATTTCAGCATTACCACTTTTGGAGGCAGTCCCTGCTGCATTATGCGCAGTATCTGAAGCTAAAAAATGACACAGAGAACGAGCACAGAAACTGAATGTATGACAGCAGGGCAATAATGTAGGTGTATTTCTCCTCCCCTCTCTCCTGATTCTCTCCCACCACTGCTCCTCTCCTCTCCACCCCGAGCACCTTGGGGCTCTGGCTGACCTAATTGTCTCTTCTCTCTCTGAAATGGTTTGTCACAGAAAAAAATAAAGATGACTGTGTGCATTGGGCTATTTCATTATCTTGCTTTGGGAAACTCTTATTTATGTTTTCGACGTGAAGATGCTAGACAGTCAAGGAGTGCATTTTTTTGTGCAGATGTTCAGTGCTATGCTGTACACACATGCACACGCACGCACGCACACAGACAGACACACACACAGAGTGCTGGATAAAGAGATACGGGCATATACAGTTTCCTTGACAACAGTAATTGTTAAGTTGGAGCCACTTGGCAGGTGTGTGTGTGTGTGTGTGTGTGTGTGTGTGTGTGTGTGTGTGTGTGTGTGTGTGTGTGTGTGTGTGTGTGTGTGTGTGTGTGTGTGTGTGTGTGTGTGAGAGAGCGAGACAAAGAGAGAGGCAGATAAAAGTGAGAGTTGTGGCAATAAGTCGGTGTGTGTCCCAGAAACGTTTCGTCGTTTCACGGAGAAGCAAGGCCAGCGAAGGGCAGAGTGGTGTGTGGGGAAGATTCTCACAATGGCATCCTGCTTACAATAAACTACAGGGATCAGAGTCTCTGCAGAGTCTGCTTCTTTAAATACATCTGCACAAATGTTTTGGTGAAAAGGGGGGTCCACATGGGTGAACATGCCTGAACAACAACCATTACAGAAAAAGCAATTCAACAAGAGATGCAGCAGACGATATATATATATACAGTATATATATATATATATATATATATATATATATATATATATATATATATATGTATATAGACGTCTCCCAAACTGCGAGGCATCTGTCGGCCAAGTGCTCGTCAGGAATGGCATGTGCTGACGACAGATGTGTTGTTTGCACAACATCCAAGACTACCGACTCGTTCTACACCTCCTCCTTCAACAAACTCAAATCAGCCAATTTAAGCTGGAAAGACACCGCGAAGATATTAATCTTGTACGTTGTGTTAACTCTAGGGGTGGTGGGAAAAACAACACGACTACATTTTCATTTCTAAGCGGCGTTACGAGACAAAAAACAATCTTCGTCCACACAAGAGTTTTGGCTCCAGTAGCAGAACTAGTCTTAGTCCACATTAACACGTCTGACAACACATATCACACGACTATTCACACACACTGGGCATGTGTACATGTGAACAGGAAGCAGATTGTCTGACGTTACTCTGCGGTTGGAAATCATGGACGTAGAAGTTGAAAATACAGAAACTACTTTGGAGAAAGAACAACAACAGTGAAAAGTAAGAGCAGGGATGTATCAGCTTGGAGCGACTGCGAGGTGGAACGGTTACTGAAAGGTCTGTAAGCGACCTAACGACGTTAGCGGTGACGACCACCATGGCTGCTGTGTTGACGTGCAAAATAAGTGTTCACGGAGGGAGTCAGCGGCCAAAGGCTTTAGGTTGCAATGTTTCAAATAGAGCTGGGCAATATATCGATATTATATCGATATCGTGATATGAGACTAGATATCGTCTTAGATTTTGGATATTGTAATATGGCATAAGTGTCTTTTCCTGGTTTTAAAGGCTGCATTACAGTAAAGTGATGTCTGAACTTACCAGACTGTTGTAACTGTTCTATTATTTACCTTTACCCACTTAGTCATTGTATCCACATTACTGATGATTATTTATCAAAAATCTCATTGTGTAAATATTTTGTGAAAGCACCAATAGTCAACACTACAATATCGTTGTGGTATCGATATCGAGGTATTTGGTCAAAAATATCGTGATATTTGATTTTCTCCATATCGCCCAGCCCTAGTACCTCAAAGTTGTTCTTAAGTACAGTACCTGAGTGAATGTTCCGTATTCTCATGAACAGGTTCGTATGATATCGTACGAAAAATGTATGCACAACCATTTGTATGAAATTTAAAAAAAATTAGGAGACAGTCCGGCTACTGAGCTCCGTGAGCTTCAGCGGGCCGTTGCTAGTTGAGTTTAGCCGAGAAAAGGTGACTTTGAGGCGGGTACATGGCACCGTGAAAGTCCTTCCAGGGGCCGTGGCAGTTAAGTTAAGCCGATATGAGGGTATAATATGCGAGAACGTGGTTGAATATCTCAATAACGATATCACTTAACAAAACAGATATTAAAATGTACTCAGTTCTGCCTTTCTGCTGCTTTCAGTATTATTCTAAAATACAACAAACTGCTTGTTGAATTTAAAACAAATAAAAGGAAATAATTTCCAACATTCATTTACTGAACAAATTGAATGTTGAATTGAACATAAAAGGCAGCACTAAAAAAAAAAAGAATGACAGTTACATTTTAAGTGCAGTTTTCCACTGATATTGTCTTTCAACTATCACACAGTTTTTGTGTCTATGGCGACGTGCTGCAGCCTTTCGCAATCTGTATATTACGCCAGTTTATATTGCGATGACGATAAAAAAACACAATATATTGTGCAGCCCTATGCAGTTAAGTTTAAAAAAAGATCTGTCTGGATTATTAGTAAAATGATTTTATACAGCGGCAGTCGACAGCTTGGGTAATAACAGTCTCAATTTTGCAGCCTTTTGTTACCTCATATATGCTTTGTCCCCAAATTCACAACCTTCCAAGAGCACTAACATGTAAATAAAGCATGTTCTTTTAGGGAGAGGAGTCACAATTTGCTCCCCATGACAGCAAAATGTTAAATAAAACACACGTTTCTCAACAAACCATCTGTGCTCTGAAAGGATTCTGCGCGATGCCAAGTCAAATACTGTCAGTGTGCGACATGTTCCCTTCTTTGAAACCTTCTGCACCTCAGCAAAATATTCTTTTCACAGGAGCAAACAAAAAAAATCCACTACCAGCTGGGTGACAAGTGAGACACTTGAATCGAGGCCGTAAAAAGGCTCCATATCGATCCAAAGGGGGAGACATTTACGAGACACGCAGCAATCACATTTACCCCGTCTCATGTTCTCAGCACGGAGACACTGATTGGCTGTTTACGTGCAACAAACCGAGGAGCAATATTGACAAGCAATTACACAAAACCTCAGAATTCAGACCGAGAGACGTGAGAAAGAGCAGACAGGAGAGTAACCGTTTGTCTCTGGGTGTTAGCACGGAGACTGAACGACTTGACTTTGAGATCTTATTTTAAAAAGTAAAACTGCCTGCTGTCTGTCTGAAAATGTTGAGGAGTTCACAAGTTTAGTTGAAGAAAAAATGGACAAAAATCACAGGCAAACCAGACTCCCTTTAAAAAAGCAATACTTTCACCGTGTGTAGAGCCAACGTATTTTCACATGTAAATCAGTAAACTGTGTTTATTTCAACCAAAACTAGAGTTGTGATGGTTGGAAAAGTGGAAAGACGACTCAAAACTGCTTTTCATAGTTTTATTTTGTTGCTGTCGACTTTGAACGAAGTGTATTTTACGATGCTAAAATTTACTGATTATTTACATGTAGTCTGGTGGGTTTAGTGAACCGCAATTTGAAGGATGTTTTTATGTTTAAAAAAAGAATCTTCCTCTTTAACAGAAAGGTCGACCTCCTTGGAAATCCTTTCCATAATGTTGTCAGACACTTAGAATATTAATCTGAGCCTGTCAGCGGCAAAAAGAGCACTTTTGTGAAGGTAAATACAAGCTGGACAACTGTCCTATTAACTTATATTGTAGCTTGTTTCTCCGCTGCCGACTGCAGCGATCTCACTTAACACTGGACCAATGTCAAAGACTGGTGTTCCCATCAGTCACTTAGACACTAAAAAATAGAAAAATAATCCACGTCTAACGTTTATGCTCAACGCATTCTTCGTTGCAGTACTCTCCGAAAACACCATTACATTACATTTATCTACTCTAATCATTAACGTGACTATTGTTATCTCCAAATCTAAACGACTGTCTGCCTGTAACGCTGTTAAGAACACTCTTTACATGAAGCTGTTTTTTAGCTTTAATTAAACGATCTCTCGGGCCCTATCTTGCACCCGGCGCCACGCACCGCAAAGCCCGACCCAGTTGTCAATTTCCCGTCCAGCGCCCGCGTCGTTAAAATAACAAATGCACCTGCGCCCATCTTTGTGCCCATAGGCGTGCTGGTCTTACAGGGAGGTGTGTTCAGGTGTATTCTGGGAATGGGAGATGACACTCTTATTGGTTTATTGCACGTTAAGCCCAAAACACACCTATGAATTATTTATTTTTTTGCTGCTTTAATGTCTTTTATAACCCTGTACGGTGTCCTTGAGTGCCGAGAAAGGCGCTTTTAAATAAAATGTATTATTATTATTATTATTATTATTAAGAGCACAAAATGTTGGGCCCTGTAGAAAGGCATTTTCTATGGACCCCTCCCCGCATCCACAGCTATTCACTCTAGCATCTTTTTGGGCCCTGGGTACTCAGTCCCCTTTTTTCCCCCCGTTTCGACGCCCCTGTGGACACGCCCTAAACGCACCAGCGCCATGCGCTTCACGCCGTGCGCTTAGATCGTTAAAATAGGACCCCTCACGTATTTCCACCCTCTCCAGCAAAATGTTTCTTCTCCTCCCAGCGTGGCGTCTCTCTCTCTGGACATATTTACGGCTGTTTGACTCCCTGCGTTCTGTACCTGGAGAATAACACAGAGGTTTGTACGGACGAACCTGCTCTTCCCAGCCGACAGCGTTGAACTGAAAGCGCAGCGCGCGCAGTGGGCGCGTAGTTACAAAAAGTCAGAGGTGCACGACCACACGACGCACCTTCGCGCTGGAAACCACAGCCGCGGCGACGTCATTTTATGACGGGAACGCCGTGGCTACCATGAATGAAGCTCAACGCCACCGTTGGCCGCAACGTGACTGTAGTGAATAATTTTTAACGTTACCTCAATGCTAGGGGTGGGGGGAAAAAATCTATACAGCATAGTATTGCAATATTTTTCGTGGCAATACTGTATCGATACACAGACGCCAAGTATCGATATTTTATGATATATGTGTTGGTCAGTCTGTGTGCTTGATAATCCCATTTTGCGTGAGATGAACAAACAGAGAAATGTATCTTTTTAGATAAAACACATGTTGACAGAATTTTTCCTTTGGGGACATCATTTGAAATTGGTAAGAAGTTGGAAAAAAGGTTATACATTGCAATATATCGCAGAATATTGCAATATGTTTAAAATCGCAATAATATCGTATCGTGACATAAGTATTGTGACGATATCGTATCGTGAGACCTCTGGTGATTCCCACCCCTACTCAATGCAAACAGACATGCAGAACGAGAGTGAGGAGTCAAGTTTCTTGATTTGGAAAAAAAATCGTAAAAAAAAACGACAAGGTGAATGACAAACACATCTTGTTAATTTAGAGAAATATTTGAGGTGAATTCTTCTGTTCACATTAGCAGAAACCACACTGCTTTCAGTCTTTTATTCTTTATAATGTAGGTCAATAGGAAATATAAGAAACTGCTATTAATGACAACTTGAGTGGTCTTGGCTAGCCGTTACAGAAGGGCCCTCTGATAACAGCTGGAGAATCCGTTTGTCTGACAAACGCTGAACAGAAGAGGGAAACAGGAACATATCCCACAGACGGATGAGGACTTTGTGTTGTGCAAACATCCAACAGCTACGTGTGCTCCCCCCCCCCCTTTCTATTTCATCAATGTCATCATTACATAAGATTACCACAGCTGAGATTACAGCTGCACAGTTCTCCTGGCTTTACCTGCCACACAAAAGGCAAACACAGAGGCGCAGGCACACAGAAGACTACAAACGGAATCGTCCATCTAATGATTACACCGGGCAGCTCACACCGCGGCGTCTCCTGTTTGCACAGCTGGACGGAGAAAGTGGCGCTCTAGGATTGCACACATGTTGATGGTAATTAGACGGGCTGTCAGAGGAGGTTCATGCTGCGTTAGGAGCGTTGAGACCAACCGACAGCATACAGTTGCAGACTCAACAGGTGCACCCGAGTTAGGATTTGAATTTAATTGAATTAACCTTTTATTTTACCAGGAAATAATCCCACTGAGATTCAGAATCTCTTTTTCAAGGGGAGTCCTGGCCGAGACAGCAGTATAATAGTTCCATATTAAAATATACAGTGAAAAACAGACAGAAAAACGACAAAAAAGACAGTTTGCAATTTAACATCTCAACGTCATCACCAGCAGCGCTCAGTAACAGCACGTGCATTTAGTACACAAATAGTCCTTTATCCTAATATTCATAATATTATGTCATATGTCATTGTTGGTAGGTAGTCTAATTTAAGATGATTCTGCGATTTATACCAGGATGAGGGTGCAAAAACTTTAAAGGCACTTTCACCGAAGACAGTTCGCGTTCAGGGGGAATGTCATAACATGATTGGCCCATATGATCGAAGGATTGGGCATCGAGAACCGATTCCTACTTGATCATCGCTTCCCAATTTAACATGCGCAAGTTTAGGTTTCCGTAGCGGCCAGGCGCTTGTTGTGCTGCAGCCTTGGAGCACAGTAAGCAGCGCTCTAGTCTGGCTTTATTTTACGCTGAAAAAGCTGAAAAACTGCAAACCACCATTGAATCAAAATAAAACTCTCCTCTTATTTGTGAAAACGTGACTACGACTTAATATCGTTATCGCGATATCACGTTGCGCAATATTATATAGAAAAGTGCTGCGATACGTATGCAATATTTTTGTCTATTTATTGTTTCTAATATTTCCTGCTCTAGACATGCTCTTTACTTATTGTATTTTATACTGTCCAACCAATAGAATATGTCCTGTTCTGTAGACATGGTCCTTATTTATATATTTTATACTGTCCAACCAGTAGAACATGTCCTGTTCTGTAGACATGGTCCTTATTTATATATTTTATACTGTCCAACCAGTAGAATATGTCCTGTTTTGTAGACATGGTCCGGTGTCACTGCCCGATGTGAGTCGAGTGCAGATGTGAGTTGTGCACACGTCACTTTGCGTCAAGTAGCCTACGAGATGCTAATGAGAGACTTCTGTAATGTCAATACAGTAAAAATGGACCTACATAACGAAGTTGGTTCACTGCTGGCTACGAGTTAGCCATCAAACACAACAAAGGCTGTCACTTGAATGGCGTTTTGAGCTAACGTTAGCAATCAAACAATCACAGAGAGCTAAAACGTTTAAGAAATGATTTCCATCTTCTGTTATTGTATGCAAAGAGAAACGTTTCATATTTTATGGATTTCACAAATTTCAGTGTGACACGTTATGCCGTGAACCGTTTAAATCTGAGCATGCGCGACTCATATCTGCACTCCACTCACACCGGGCAGTGACACCGGAAACAGCTTTTGCGGCTTTCAAAGAGGAAGGAAACAGAAAAACACTAGTGCTGCAAAGATTAGTCAGTTTAGTTGTCAACTATAACAGCAGTCGCTATTTTGATTATAACATCGGTTTAACCCTTGTGTTGTCTTCCCGTCCACCATGCAACTTTGGGTTTTTTTTTCTGTTTTTTTTCAACATTTTGGTCACTTTTCCAATGTTTTTGGTGCTTATTCTGCGCTTTTTGACATTTTTGTCACTTTTTCAACGTTCTTTTATGACTTTTTTATAAAAGAATATCCATTTTTATCCATTTTGACAATTTTGTTGAAAGAAAACCCAAAATACTGATATAGAAACTCTTAGAAAATGGGTCAATATGGACAACAGAAGGGTTAAGTGATTTTTTTCTGAAAAAAAAGGTAAAACTTCTCTGATTCCAGCTTGTTAAATGTGAATATTGTTCTAGTTTCTTCTCTCCTCTGTGACAGTAAACTGAATATTTTTGCAGTTGGGGACAAAACGAGACATTGAAAGAAGTCATCTCGGGCTTTGTGGGAAACGCTGATCGCCATTTTTCTCCATTTCAATTCTCAACAATCATTAGCTGCAGCCCTAGAATTGGGGTTGACTCAAGCATGAAGCAAAAAGTCACGTCTAGCGCTTCATTACGTGCTCAGTGGGCTTCAACGCTTCCATCCTCTTTCCAGTTTCATGGCTTCCTCAAGTTCCCTTTTTTACTCTCCTTGCAAACACTCATTTCTCTTTCTCCCTTCCCCAATTCTCAGACACTCTTCCTCCTTTCTATGTTTCCCAGTTTGCCTCGTTTCTATTTCCCACATTCACAGCTGCCTAGACATGACAGGAATATGTGGCTCCCTCCTTCTCTCTCCCCATTATTAATGTTTCCGCTCCCTCGCCTCTCCTTCTCCCTCCCTGTCTTCCTCGGCATCCTCTCTGCTGCTGGGTTGATAACAGGCTGTCACAAGTGTTTAATGTTTGCTCAGAAAGTGCTGGCTGCTCCTCGGGGTGGGGGGTGGGGGGCACAGTTCTGCCGGTGGGTGGCTGACAGGCAGGAAAATGACAATTGCATTTGCAGGAGAAACACACATCTCAGAGAGAGAGAGTGATAGAGAGAGAAAGAGGGAGAGAGAGAGAGAGAATGACAGAGAGAGAGAGACAGAGAGAAAGTGATAGAGAGAGTGACAGAGAGACAGAGGGAGAGTGATAGAGAGAGTGACAGAGAGAGAGAGAGACAGAGAGAGTGATAGAGAGAGAGACAGACAGGGAGAGTGATAGAGAGAGCGACAGAGAGACAGAGGGAAAGTGATAGAGAGAGAGTAATAGAGAGAGACAGACAGAGTGATAGAGAGACAGACAGTGATAGAGAGAGAGTGATAGAGAGACAGAGAGAGTGATAGAGAGAGAGAGACAGAGAGACAGAGAGGGAGAGACAGACAGAGAGACAGAGAGAGGGAGAGAGAGACAGAGAGAGTAATAGAGAGAGACAGAGACAGAGAGACTGATAGAGAGACAGAGAGAGTGATAGAGAGAGACAGACAGAGTGATAGAGAGACAGACAGTGATAGAGAGAGAGTGATAGAGAGAGTGATAGAGAGAGAGACAGAGAGTGATAGAGAGAGAGACAGAGACAGAGAGAGTGATAGAGTGAGTGATAGAGAGAGAGACAGAGAGTGATAGAGAGAGAGACAGAGACAGAGAGAGACAGAGAGAGTGATAGAGAGAGAGAGACAGAGAGAGAGAGAGACAGAGAGAGTGACACAGAGAGAGAGACAGAGAGAGAGAGAGAGAGAGAGAGAGAGAGAGAGAGAGAGAGAGAGAGAGAGAGAGAGAGAGAGAGAGAGTGACACAGAGAGAGAGACAGAGAGATAGAGAGAGAGAGACAGAGAGAGAGAGAGACAGAGAGAGTGACACAGAGAGAGAGACAGAGAGAGTGATAGAGAGAAAGAGAGAGAGAGAGAGAGAGAGAGAGAGAGAGAGAGAGAGAGAGAGAGAGAGAGAGAGACAGAGAGAGTGATAGAGAGAAAGAGAGAGAGAGAGAGAGAGAGAGAGAGAGAGTGATAGAGACAGAGAGAGATTAGTGATTAGTAGTTTGGTCTCTAAAATGTCAAAAAAATTTGAAAAAACAGTGTTTCCCAAAAAGCCCGAGATGAGGTCTGAGAAAATGTCTCGTTTTGTCCCCAACTCAAAGATATTCAGTTTCCTGTCACAGAGGAGAGAAGAAACTAGAACAATATTCACATTTAACAAGCTGGAAACTGAGAATCTTTACTCTGACTCCAACAGATTAATCGATTATCAAAAATAGTTTGCAATTAATTCAACAGTTGACAACTAATCGATTGACCTTCGCAGCTCGACTCCCCCGTGGTTCATCTGTCTTTTGATTGGACAGCGATGCTTACATGTGGACCTTATTGCAAGGCAGTAAAGGGCAGCGGTATAAACAAACGCTGTAATTACATGACCCTAATGTGACAGGAGAGGAGAGAGAGCAGGGCCTAAAAAGGTTGCCAGTTTTATTAAATTAACTTGTTTCCGTAGCAATTGTTTGGCACGCTTGACTGGTATTTGAACTGACACTGACCTAAATTCCTCTCTGTCTGACAGACAGACAGAGAGAGGACAGCGGTCCAACAACACCACGAGCTCACAGGCTTTAAAGGTCCCATGGCATGAAAATGTCACTTTATGAGTTTTTTTAACATTAATATGAGTTCCCCCAGCCTGCCTATGGTCCCCCAGTGGCTAGAAATGGTGATAGGTGTAAACCGAGCCCTGGGTATCCTGCTCTGCCTTTGAGAAAATGAAAGGTCAGATGGGCCAATCTGGAATCTTCTCCTTATGAGGTCATAAGGAGCAAGGTTACCTCCCCTTTCTCTGATTTGCCCGCCCAGAGAATTTGGCCCACCCATGAGAGAGAGAGATCATGGCTTTCAAACGAGCAAAGTGGCAGTTGGTCAAGGCCACACCCCCACCCTCCACCTTGCCCCTGATTTCAGAACAGTATTAGGGGACCACTAAGGTCTATATAAAAGAGACTTCAGATACAGTATTAGGGGACCACTAAGGTCTATATAAAAGAGACTTCAGATACAGTATTAGGGGACCACTAAGGTCTATATAAAAGAGACTTCAGATACAGTATTAGGGGACCACTAAGGCCTATATAAAAGAGACTTCAGATACAGTATTAGGGGACCACTGAGGTCTATATAAAAGAGACTTCAGATACAGTATTAGGGGACCACTAAGGCCTATATAAAAGAGACTTCAGATACAGTATTAGGGGACCACTAAGGTCTATATAAAAGAGACTTCATAATACAGTATTAGGGGACCACTAAGGTCTATATAAAAGAGACTTCAGATACAGTATTAGGGGACCACTAAGGTCTATATAAAAGAGACTTCATAATACAGTATTAGGGGACCACTAAGGCCTATATAAAAGAGACTTCAGATACAGTATTAGGGGACCACTAAGGTCTATATAAAAGAGACTTCAGATACAGTATTAGGGGACCACTGAGGCCTATATAAAAGAGACTTCAGATACAGTATTAGGGGACCACTAAGGTCTATATAAAAGAGCCTTCAGATACAGTATTAGGGGACCACTAAGGCCTATATAAAAGAGACTTCAGATACAGTATTAGGGGACCACTAAGGTCTATATAAAAGAGACTTCAGATACAGTATTAGGGGACCACTAAGGCCTATATAAAAGAGACTTCAGATACAGTATTAGGGGACCACTGAGGTCTATATAAAAGAGACTTCATAATACAGTATTAGGGGACCACTAAGGCCTATATAAAAGAGACTTCAGATACAGTATTAGGGGACCACTGAGGTCTATATAAAAGAGACTTCAGATACAGTATTAGGGGACCACTAAGGTCTATATAAAAGAGCCTTCAGATACAGTATTAGGGGACCACTAAGGCCTATATAAAAGAGACTTCAGATACAGTATTAGGGGACCACTAAGGTCTATATAAAAGAGACTTCAGATACAGTATTAGGGGACCACTGAGGTCTATATAAAGAGACTTCAGATACAGTATTAGGGGGACCACTAAGGTCTTATATAAAAGAGACTTCAGATACAGTATTAGGGGACCACTAAGGCCTATATAAAAGAGACTTCAGATACAGTATTAGGGGACCACTAAGGCCTATATAAAAGAGACTTCAGATACAGTATTAGGGGACCACTAAGGCCTATATAAAAGAGACTTCAGATACAGTATTAGGAGACCACTAAGGTCTATATAAAAGAGACTTCAGATACAGTATTAGGAGACCACTAAAGCCTATATAAAAGCATCCAAAGAACACCATGTCATGGGACCTTTAAATCCTGCAGCTGCACTTCAAAGACATGACCGCTAGGCCTGTCGCAATATGCAATAAATCAATTAAATCGCATGATAAATAATAATGAGCTTGATCATTTTTAACCTTTGTGTGGTGTTCGGGTCTGTGGGACCCATTTTTTATGTTTGCTAAAAGAAAGATTATGCTATTTCTTCTAACTCAAACTCATTGGCCTGGGCTCATTTTCTATGAAGAACATACACACCCCCCACACACACACACACACACATAACTATTACATATGAGGTGTTCAGGACTACTGGACCCGAGTGTATTTAAATGTAGCTGCTATGAAACTATGTTGTCTTACTGCACCTGCTATTCCCACACAAAGTTACAAAAATGTTCTAAGAAATAAGACACTTAGAATAATAAACTGAGCCTGTCAGCAGAAAAACAAGCACTTTTGTGACAGTAAATACAAGCTGGAAAAACGAATTGTCCTGTTAACTTACATTGTAGCTTGTTTCATTCACTGCCGACTGCAGCGATCTCGCTTAATACTGGACCAGTGTCAAAGACTGTGGTTCCCATCAGTCACATAGACACTAAAACATAGGAACATAGGGTTGAAAAAAAACGGTGCTTACCCTTTAATGTTCACATTAAGAATTGAAACCCCGAAAAGTTTGTTTAAAGTACTTTTTACTTATGGTGGAAAGACAGATATTAAAAGATCGATATCAGATCACTCAAACAAAGATTGATTTGTAATTTGAGAAACGATTATTTTCACCCAGTCGTATACTTTGAATGGTGCCTATCTGCAGAAATGTGACACGATCACAGAGTGTGACACCACTAGGGTTGGGTATCGTTTGGTTTTTTTTCGGTTCCGGTGCTAAATCGATACTTTTAAAACGGTTCCGGTGCCTAAACGGTGCCTGAATCGGTACTTTTCAATAAAGTAAAAAAAAAAATAAGAAAAAAAATAAGGGTAGTAAACAACAGTCAGTGACTTGTTTATTGCTAAGGACATGGTCAAAATTAAAGATTTAATAATAATGTAATAACTATAACAATAACAATAAGTTATTTCACCAGTAAATTGCTGTTGAACCCCAGATGGGAAAAGGGTATTTTACAATTACTGTGAATGCACCACGAGGCTACCTGTTTTAAGTGAATGCACCGTCTATGTTGTTTAATTCCGACAACGGCAGCTGCAAGTGAATGCACCGTCTGTGTTGTTTAATTCCGACCATATAAACATAGTACTACTAGTACTACTAGTACTACTACTGTATATCTATGAATTGCGACAACGGCAGCTGCTGCTGCGCTGCAGAGCAGACTGTTACATCCCGCTGTTGAAGTCCTCCACAGTGAAATACAGTCACACTTTACACTGTTTAACGTTAGCTGTCAGCATTTTACCGGTGTTTAATCCAGCTGCTAGCTAAAGGTAGGCTAACGTTACATGCTGTCAGGTGTAGTGTAAAGTCAAGCACCGAAATGAGGCACCGAAATTTTCGTTCTTATTCGGTCTCGTTACTACTCGTTACTACGTCGGCACCGGTTCCCTATTGGCACCGAGTTTCGGTACCCAACCCTAGACACCACATTGCAACTCTGTGATCCAACACACGGATTAGGGTTGGGTACCATTCGCATCTGAACCAATACCACTACCGATACCGGTACCTGCAATTCGGGTTTCCCGGTACCCAACGGTACTTTTTTTCGGTACTTTCCCTCAGTAATTACAAAAAAATTATTTCAGTTGTAAAAATTATTCCAAACTAAGATGCACCGATTACAACTTTCTAGGCCGATTCCGATTTCCGATTTTTCATTGAGTTTGAACTGCCGATACCGATTTTAGCCGATTCCGATTTAATTTTTTCTAATCACTTTACAGCACACAGAAATATTTATTTTCTATCTTTTCTTTAATAAATTTTTTTTTACATTTTGCATAGAACATAGAAACTTTTTTGAATAGATAATCAATCGCTATACCATATAACTATATAAATTACTCCTGGTGTGGGAAATTCACACACATCTAAAGTTATGGAAGAACCATTTCCTTATTTTCACATCCAATATCCAACAATTTTTTTTTTTATATGTTTAGCAAACTTGGGGGTGGCAGTAGCTCAGTCTGTAAGGAGTTGGGTTGGGAACCGGAGCATCGCTGGTTCAAAGCCCCATCGGACCAAAGTATGGTGGTGGACTGGTAGCTGGAGAGGTGCCCGTTCACCTTCTGGGCACTGCCAAGGTTCGCTTGAGCAAGGCACCGAACCCCCAACTGCTCGGAGCGCCTTTCTGTGGGCAGCTCCCTCACTCTGACATCTCTCCATTAGTGCATGTATAGGTGTGTGTAATTCAGACCTGTGTGTAATGTGTGTAATAACAACAGAGTGAAAACATTGGAATTTCCCCTTGTGGGATTAATCAAGTATAAATTATTATTGTTATAAACTAGCTGTATGTGTGAAAACAGGGATAACAGGTAATGGCGATAAAATAATATAAAAATAAAATAAATATAGCCTTGCAGTTTAAAGATATTTCTCAAAAACACACACACACAGGCCTGTTTGAACGTCAACAGTAACGTTACCTGAAAACAGCGTGTAGTTCCTTTTTTAGCAAGTTTGCTTTATGTGTCATTGTGCATAAGTCAGTCCTTCCAGAGAAATGCAGTTTTTTTGTTATTGTTACGGGCAAAATTCCTTGATTATGCCGCACGCTTTCTTAAAAAATGCGATGTAATATGCTATATATGATATTTATGCAATTTTATGCGATGAAATTGCGGGAACTTGCAAAAATAGTGGTTTAATGAAAAAGAGAAAAAAAAGTGATTCCCCCCCCCCCCAACAACAACCTGCTTTTTGATTATGTTCATGTAGCGTAATTACGTCACTTCATAACGTTCCCATGGCAACAGGAGAAAATGGCTGCTCTTGTGTGAAGTAAACCCAACATTTTTCAACTTTCTGCTAAGATATAGATAGAGTTTTTTGCAACAAAAATTCGGGGGTTATGAAGTCATGCAAGCACCGCATATTTTGCGCGGAAATCTGCAATTTATGCGGCGAAAGTGCGCCGTATTTGAAAAAATTAATAAGCAGACTTTGGCTGATTATGCGTTGAATTATGCGATCGTATAATCGCGTTTTTCTGGAGGCAATGATAAATATCAACGCTACCGTTGAAATTTATTTAGAATATTTTACACTGACAGAAATTAAACAAAAACCAAAATAAAACCCCTCCCTCTCTCCTCCCAGACCCATCCCTACAACCTATTACAGTGAATAATTATTCATTTCTTACTCCCTGTAACTTTTAATCTTGTATTTGTATATTATTATATTTTAGCCTGTTTGGTTTTCATCATGACCGTTTTTTAACTGCTCTTTAATGTTTCATGTTCTTGATTGCCTTGTTGCTGAAAGGTGCTGTCGGCTCGCCATTAATACCATATCACGGTGAAAGGTGTCTGCGTGAAGTTTTGAAAAACTGTTACCACACTTGAAACCACTTTATCGGCATCGCCGTGACTCGCTGTGACTTCACCAAAACTGCAGAGCCGACGTAGTTTACTCCGTCCGCACCTCTGCGAGCGTGTGTGTGTGTGTGTGTGTGTGTGTGTGTGTGTGTGTGTGTGTGTGTGTGTGTGTGTGTGTGTGTGTGTGTGTGTGTCGGACCTCTGCTCTCTGTCAACGTGCAGAGAGGACAGACAAGCTTGCGCTTACTCTCAGGTACCGAAATTTGCCACTGTTTGATTTTACGTGAACCAATACACGGTAGTACCGACGTGATTCGGTCGGTACTGGTAAAAGTACAGGATTAGGTACCCAACCCTAACACGGATACTTCAATCAACATCTCCACCACTTTATGGCACTATGTGTTCACATTACAGCGCTTTACTTAGTTTAAAATACTTCTATTTTAGGTATATAATGTATGGTCTATTGGTGAAATAGCATTGATCTCTGCAGAGGCAGGGACATATACACCAGAAAGGGGGTACTTTCCATAAAATCATCTCTCAATGCAAATCAAACCAGCCATTAGGCTAACTGAAATAAAACCATGCCAATCTCTAGGTATGGTGAAGGGTATGTGATGATGGGGGGGGGGCTATTTTAATTCCAAAGGCCAAGGGAACTTTATCAGGATGCATAGTATCCTGGATCTACGAAATAACTGGCCTTTAAAAATAAAAATCTGCCTGCCTCTGTGTGTATACGTATGCCCACTGTATTTTAAGGAAGAACATTTATTTATTTACAATACATTATTCATTCACAAAAAAATGGGTGTCCTTAAAAGGTCGGATTTTTCTTAATTAAGGCATTAAGATCAATTTCCAAAAGATGATTTTTTTTATTCCTCTTTTTAGTCAGCTTTAGCATGGGTATGTAAACTTATGAGCAGCACTGTATATATGCCTACAGTACAGTATACCCACTTCAATACATTAGACTACACCACTGATTTGCACCATAAATTGATGCAGAAAAGGCACTAATTGATGCATACAAATTCACCAGAATGCAAGAAATGAAAAGTGTGCTACGCTCAAAATGTTATGTGTGTCCCCCCCCCCACAACCACCACCACCACCAATGTTGAAACAAAACCTCCGCCCTTGTTTGGTTGATTAGCTGTTACTTAACAGTCGCCGCTGCCGTGATACAGCGGTGCACGGACAGGAAGCCTCGCGGAAGAGACGGGAACGCGGAGAAAATGGATGTCACACCGTGAAGAAGAAGAAAACCCTCCACCATTCTGTCAAATGAAAGCCCCCCATTTCGCCGGTTAGAAGTCTGAATAATTAGCCTATCAGAGAGAGAGAGAGAGAGAGAGAGAGAGAGAGAGAGAGAGAGAGAGAGAGAGAGAGAGAGAGAGAGAGAGAGAGAGAGAATAAGCTGCAGAGCTTTTCCACTCCCTCCTGACAGCGCGCGAGCAGCTCCGTGTGCAACAGTTGTCTGTCTCCCTCAGATCACCCAAAACGAAGGCGGCTGCGGATTCATAAACGTGTCTGGTTTGTGTCCGAGTGTCCACCTACCTGATATCCCTCCGCCGACCACTATCACGTCGTAGGTGTTGCTGCCGGGCTCGGTCATGGTGCTGTCCGCTCTGCTCTGCCGCTGAACGCAGGGCGCCCGGGCGAGAGCATCTGTATTAAAAGCGCCGGCCAGTCCCACTCCCTCCAGACCCCGCCCACCACCAACTCAGACCTCGCCCACTCCACACTGGACTCCGCCCACGGATGGCAGAGCAGCGCACTGCCTTTGGACAGGGAGGATTATTTAATGTAGGAGTGGCATGTGCCCGCAGAGAAATCCGAATCCGAATCAGCTTTATTGGCCAGGATTGCGTAAACAAACAAGGAATTTGACTCCGGTTAATCTTTGCTCTCAAAGTACAACACTCACTTAACATATAAAGAATAAAAACAGAAAGGACATTAAGAAATATATAAAAAAATACTGTTAAGTACACAGTGCAACAATACAATATATATTTCGATCTTACAATTACAATATTGTTATTAATATATTACCATTGCACTGAACTGCCTTGCCTTATATTTAAATCTTAAATGTCAGATATTGCACTATTCCTTCCTTCTCTTCAATTGTTATTGTACAAATTTACAAAAAAATATACAATAACAATTGAAGGACGGAATAGTGCAATATCTGAGATTTAAGATTTAAATATAAGGCAAGGCAGTTCAGTGCAATGGTAATATATTAATAACAATATTGTAATTGTAAGATCGAAATATACATGAGGTGAGCAGAACAGTGTTGATTGACTTTGTTCAGTGTAACGGGGGAGGGGGGGGGGGTATTTCTGAGCGTTCAACAGTGACTGCTTGGGGAAAGAAACTGTCTTTGCGTCGGTTGGTTTTGGCGAACAGTGCCCTGTGTCGCCTACCAGAGGGAAGGAGGTTGAACAGTTTGTGACCAGGATGTGAGGGGTCTGCAGAGATTTTTGGTGCCCCTTTTCCTGACCCTGGACCGGTACAGGTCCTGGATGGAGGGAGGGAAGGTCAGCTCCAAGGCCGGTGACAGACTGGCTGCGTGGCGTGAGTGTGTCCGCTGCGTGGCGTGTCCGTTTTTATTTGGGCTCCCATGTTAACAGGTTAGAGCTTCCACACTGCCTGCGTGACACGCACGTCTCAGGCAGCGCCTCGAGCCGCGCCGAAAACGCGTGCGTGCTAGAAATAGGACCTACGCCTATTTTTCACGCGACACGCAAGCGTGTTGGAAGCGAAAATAGAATAAGAAAAAAAATGTATATGTCATTTTGACACGAATACATATTAATAAATGACATGTTGATGTTCGAAAGTCTCTAGGTTTTTGACATGTATGTATGACAGTATATATTTATGTTTAACATGAAGCATAGTACTGCTTGAGTGCAGTAAATCAATGGGAAACATCCATGTGTCCAGACAAGGCTAGCAGCAGCAGCCCCGCGTCAGACACGTTTCTGGTGTGCAAAGACAGAAAAAATCCACACAGCCGCCACGCAACTGACACGCAACAGAAACGCCACGCAGCCAGTCTGCCGCCGGCCCAATGATCCTCTCTGCAGCCCTAATTTCTCCGTTGCAGTCTGGCCCTGTCCCGTTTGGTTGGCTGACCCAAACCAGACAGTGGTGGAGGTGCAGATGACAGACCTGAATGATGGCTGAGTAGAAAGTGGTCAGCAGCTCCTTTAGGCAGATGAAACTTCCTTAGCTGTCGCAGGCCTTTTTCTGGACAGAGTCAATGTGGGGAGACCATTTTAGGTCCTGTGAGATGGTTGAACACAGGAATCTAAAGGCTTTAACTCCAAGTGGTTCTGACTGCACCATTGGACCAGCTGTTCCACCTGCTGTCTGTAAGCAGACTCATCACCATCCTTGGATCGGTCAAACAACGCAGCACTTTCACCCTGGAGACCGGGGATCGTGTCCCGCATGTGGCGTTTTGTTGTTTTTTTCCTAATCACAACCGTGCCGTTTTTGTCGCGCGTCCCCCGCGGCCGTCTCCCTAGCGTGTGAGGCGTCCTTTCCCCGTTGTTTTTTTCCTAAGCCCAACCTCCGCCGTCCTGTTGTTGTTGTTGCGTGTCCCCCCAGAGACCGCAGCAGATGGTCTCCCGGGATATGTGACGTTTGCTTTCCCCGTTAATCTTTTCCTAAACCCAACCTCCGTATAGATGCTTCCCATTTCGTGCTGGCCACCATGAAACCCGAGATAAACGTGTTGTTGTACACGAATCAATAGATTAAAAATAACGTGACAATTTCACGAACTGTTGAAACTTCAGGAGTTTTACAGACGAGTTCTTTGAGGTGCAGTCATTAGTGTCAAAGTAAAATGACGTTTTACTCGCAGAATCAAGGGCGTAGGTTTGGTTTCAACATGTGGGGTTGGGGGGGGTTGACACATAACCTGGGGGGGTCATCCCTCCAGAAAAAAATATTGAGCGTCAAACTCTTCATTTAGTGCGCTCTGGTGAATTTTTCTGTAACAATTTGTGTTATCTGTTAGAGAATGAGACCGTGTTAAAGGGATACTCCACCGTTTGTTGAAATAGTGCTTATCACGGTCTCTCCTGGCTGTAGATAGGGGGGCCAACGCATTTTTTTATCTCAGTGCAAGTAATTAGGTTGTTTTTTTGTCTTTTGTTGGCTCACTTTTACTCACAACATGCTAAGTGGCAACATAGGATTCCATTCACTACGCTAAGCTAAGCTAACTAGCGGCGGCGCTGCCGGTGTTGCACCGGACTAAAACAATGCATGCACAAAAAATGCGTTGGCCCACCTATCGGTGGCGTATCCCTTTAAAGCCAGAATCTCGAGTTTAAATCTAAAAGCTATCTTTATTTTTCACTTCCTGTTGTGTTCTTTAATGTAGCAAAGTAGACACAGTTTTTGTTTTCTGAACATTTTTTGAGCCTCCTGAACGGTTATTTTCACCTCCTTTGGGGAGTTGCTTCTTTCATATTTTTTGAGGGAGACAAATCCCGAAATCTACGCCTCTGGGCAGAGTGGTACAGTTTAGGACATGGACTTCCAACGCTCCGGCTGTTGGTGCTGATGATTAGGCTCGTTCGAGATGAGCCAGGTCTACCACCGGCGATCGCCGCCCGTTGCATGCTGGGTAGATTTGTGTCCGACTTGATCCCGACTTGCTCTGACACATAGACAGTTAAAGAAATGGACCAACAGAGCCCGTGTCTCTGGACGGAGACTAGTGAAGGATATTAGAAGCACTTTCCCGGTGCTGGCTGAGCGTTACTGAGCAGCCTCCAACTGAGCTTGAAGACGTAGATGTGACGTGAGCAACGTGTCTGAAAGTGTGAAGTCTTCTGGTAGCTGTGCCGAGAGAAATCTCAATCATTCCCAATCTTACAGAGACGGAGAGCGTAGGTATATGTAAGGAGATAACATAGGCACAGGCTAATTACTGATCACTAACATGCTAGTTAACATTAGTAATTAAACCCAAACAGCTAATGGAAGTCCAACCTGCCTGTGAGCTTCTCCTGTACTATACGGTAATTCCTCTACTGTGTGATGGTAGGTCTCGTGGTTATGACACAACCGTTAGCCTATTGTTATAAAAGCGTCTGCTACGGAGCCATAACGTGAGGTACAAGGTAATGGAGCCTTTTATACATTGTCGTGTTTCTTTAGAAATAAACAACGGACAAATAGAGTCTTTAAACGCTTCAGATGTAAAGTTATTCGCTGTCAAAGTGACGCCAAAATGAATGGGAGTCAATGGAATGCTAACAGGCGGTGATGGCTTGGTAGCATGAAAATGGCGCCATAGGAGCTACACATTGCGAGGAGAGGCTTACCCCCTTGCTCTGACCTCATGCATGATAACGTGGGCAACGATAACCTCACGAGATCAAGGCGACCGCAGGTTAGATACGCAGGTAGCACAGTTACTTTTCACCGACTGCAAGGCCCAGGCAGACCCAGCGGCATGCTGGTACTGTCTTCTCTCCTCTGGGACAGTAAACTGAATATCTCTGAGTTGTGGACGAAACGAGACATCTGAGGATGTCATCTCGGGCTTTTTGGGGAAACACTGATCCACATTTTTCACCATTTTCGGACATGGATTAATCCAGAAAGGAATCGTTAGTTGCATCCGGACTTAGGCTACCTGCTGTACATCTTTAATTCAGGATTCACAATTCAAATACTTGACAAATAAACGAGTTTTCTCTCTATCAAGAGAGAATCCATTCAGTAAAAACAGTAGATCTGAGTTGTTATTTGCCAGGTGAATGAGCTCCCGGCCCGGCTGCATCGTGAAGAAGAATGTGGTAAAGTAGCCTATAGGCTGTTAGACAATCAAAGAGGAAGAAACTGTTCCTCGAGTTACAGCCACAGTCTCACATGGCTCACGTCTACTAAGAGTTCAAGAAGGAGTGTGTGTGTGTATGTGTGTGTGTGTGTGTGTGTGTGTGTATGTGTGCATATGTGTATGTGTGTGCATATGTGTATGTGTGCATATGTGTATGTGTGCATATGTGTATGTGTGCATATGTGTATGTGTGCATATGTGTATGTGTGTGTATGTGTGTGTTTGTGTGTATGTGTGCATGTGTGTATGTGTGTGTGTTTGTGTGTGTGTGTGTGTGTATGTGTGCATGTGTGTATGTGTGTGTGTGTGTGCTGTGTGTGTGTGTGTGTGTGTGTGTGTGTGTGTGTGTGTGTGTGTGTGTGTGTGTGTGTTGATAAAGTGAGAGCTTATCTCAACATAGACCGTATTCTCATGTGAGTTAACATCATCATGCGTTCGGTGTGTGTGTGTGTGTGTGTGTGTGTGTGTGTGTGTGCGTGCAAGAGCGTATAGTCCTGCTCCTACTTTACAATATCATATTATTAAACAAAAACAAATATACAGCTTACAAAAATGTAGGTCATAGAACAACATAGGCTACAACAATACACTTTTGATTACAAGTCATATATTCAGGTCTCCTCCTTTCTTTGAATCTATTTTCTAACTGTATACTATTAGGTCTGTGTTGATTTCATTGTTTAGTCCAGTCCCACAAGGTAAAAGACATAATATATGTGCTCATGGAGGTTTGAAGCTGACTTCATTTGATCTCATTTTGCTCTCTAGGCAACACAGTAATTCACTTTGGAAGTCCAGAGTGTGCAGACGATGACTCAAAAGTTATGACATTATCTTTTATATACTGTCTATATATATATATATATATATGCATATACACAGTGTTTCCCCAAACATTTGATGTCTCTTTGTGGGTTTTTGGGTCTCTTTGCAGCCATGTGGTGTCTCTTTTTGGTCATTTTTGTATCCTTTGGGGTAGTTTTGGGTCTCTGTGGTCTGTGGTCTCTTTTTCACATCACTGTGGATCATTATTATCACCATGTCTGTGTCTAAAATGTTGGAAAAGCTAGAGCAGAAAATACATAAATAACATTTAAAAAGCTTAAAGACAAAACTAAAGCTAAAGATCATTAGATCTGAGGAAAGTCTTTCAGTTACATTCATTCGGCTCGGGTGCTGCACCTAAACCTTACTGTATATTGGCAGGTGAAAACCATGTATACTGGTGTGTAATGTAATATGACATGAGCTGGTTGTTCTTTAGTTTCTGGTGCCCTCCGGTGGTTGGTCGGTCGGTTACAGCCGAGCCTGTATAGGGCTGATCTTTGCACATGTTGTATGGCAGGGGTTCCCAAAGTGGGGTCCGGTCTGGGGAAGGGCTCCTTGAGGTTCCACGGGGTCCACAGCAAAAAAGGGGAATTATTTATGTTCACTATAATTCCATCCATGAGCAATATAATGACAGGGAACATCGAGGAGCTATAGGCGAGGAAACACGAGAGCAGCTCTAAAGGGCCATGAGACGCAGCTATTTGCTCGTTGCCTCTCTCCTCTGATGATTTACTCGCGTTTCTGCCGGGCCTCCTCGGTGGAAGGGACTAAGGCGCGAGGAAGGGAGGCAAGTGGAGGAGTCGAGGAGGCTATTTCAGCGACATGAGAAGCTCCACAGAGGACCACGGAAATGCAAATTGACCACAAACAGACGCTAAAAATTTGACCCAAAACAATCTACTGGACTACAAAGGACTACAGAGAGCAAAACGACCTACATAGAAACATAAAAAAATTACAATAATATGATTTATCTATATAGATATATCTTATATATATATATATATATATATATATATATATATATATATATATATATATATATATATATATATATATATATATATATCATTATAAGATGTTGCTGCTTCATTAACAAAACAAATAGCATGTAATGTTGCTACTGGTAAAAAACGAACACATTCTGCTCTAAGGGCCGTTCACCCTGCCTGCGTGGGGTTACGGTACACATCCATTTGACCGCGCAACGCTTCTGTCGTGCCGCGCTCCACTCTATTCCTATGGGTGACGTCAAGCGACTTCAATGTGCACGCAAAGCATCCCGGGAAGGCGGCGCTGCAATTGAAAAACTGCTGCGCGTCCAAAAGCTGGCCGATGCCCGTCTTTATTCAAATGAATCTGTTGAACGCCACGCGACTGTCCAGTAGAGGTAGACGATAATCTTTCAAACTGACCTTTGTTGATCTGAGATGAAGACAGATTCAGCAACTGCACGGCCTATTTCTCTGTTTTCAGAAACACGTTTCGGTGAACTATTTTCGTAAAATACACGCGGCGCCATGACACTCGGTTGAAATTCTCGAGCAGCCAGACCCACGTCACGCGATCGTCCAATCAGCTGCCGGTCAAAGGCAGGTCAGGGCATCAACCATGGACGTATGACGTCACGACACCGCTCTTCAGTCGTGTCGGTCATATGGATCTGTACCGTGAGCGCGTCAGCTGCGTGGCGTGTCCGTTCATATTTCAGCTCCCATGGTAACAGGTTAGAGCTTCCACGCTGCCTGCCTGACACAGGTACAAGTACAACTGAGGCCTATTTTTCACGTGACACGCAAGCATGTTGGAAGCGTTTCCAGGCAAAATAGAATAGGAAAAGAGGTTTATATGTCATTTTGACACAAATACATTTAAAAAATGACATGTTGATGTTTGAAAGTCTCTAGGTTTTGACATAAATGCTGATATACAAATGTAATTAAAAAAAAATTTCAAATATTGCACCTGTCAATACAGAAGGAAATATTCTGGAGCCTAATTCGCCGTCAATACTGCCGACGTTGTCTTTGCTGTAATCAAATCAGAAACATACTTGTGTCCAGACGAGGATAGCAACAGCAGCGCCGTTTCTGGTGTGCAAAGACATAGAAAATGCCACGCAGCCGCCACGCAGCTGACATGCAACAGAAACGCCACGCTCACGCCACGCAGCCAGCGTGCCAGACTGCGACGTTTCTGTGTCTACCTGTTTGTGGGCAGTTTGAACAATGAGCTCTCGGCCTCCTGCGGATCAATAGTGTGGTCTTCATCAGGCCGACGGGGTGCAGCTGTGGAGGTCAATAATAAAGACAATCAGGCTATATGAGCTACAGGTGTGTGTAGTGTGGCTTGTCAGCAGAGGGCAGCAACAGCCAAGAGTCTACTGTACTGTTGGGCAGGGGTTCCCAACGCCCCCCCCCTATCAATTACCCAGGTCCCTTACCTCATCCTTCTACAAAACACACAAGGTGCTTTTCATGTCGCTTAACCCTCCTGTTGTCCTCGGGTCAAATTTGACCTATTTTCAAAAAGTTTCTATATATTTATTTATTTTTATTTATTTTATCATGAATTTGGGTTTCTTTCAACTAAACTGTCAAAAGAAAAGTAACGTGGATGGTTCCATGCAACGCTCTTCACAAGTAAAATAGTTGATCAGTTCACAACTTTCATTGAATTTGGGTTTGAAATTGATAACAGAACGTTGAGAAAAGTGACAGAAATGTTAGGAAAAGTGACCCAAAACAATTGCATAAAAGTGACAAAAACATCGGGAAAAGTGACCAAAAAGTTGCCTTGGCGACGGAAAGACAACACGAGGGTTAAATTGCCTCCTCGACTCCTCCACTTGCCTCCCTCCCCATCAGATAAGATGTGGGCAAATTTTGCCCTAAATTATGAGTGATTAGGCCCTGACTGCCCGCCCTCCGACCCAGCAAGTCAAATCGGCCAAAATGAAGGCCGACGGCCCCTCCGACGGACGACGGCACGGAACACACCGAACAGACTCGAGTCACCGACCTCGCCAGACTGTCCGACAGCTGATTATCGGGTTGGTGTGTCAGGGCCTTAAGAAGATGCTCTGACGCCCCGTCCGTTTAATGTTGCAGAACACTGTTTTTTAGTAGTTTTTTTATAAATTTTTTATTTTAAAGATAACTTTTTGGGTCATTTTAGCTTTTAATATACAGGACAGCTGTAGACAGGAAAGGGGGGAGAGAGAGGAGGAAGACATGCAGCAAATGGACGCAGGTCAGACTCGAACCCTGAGCCGCTGCGGCGAGGACTGAGCCTCTGCATAGGGGCACCCGCCCTACCAGGTGAGCTACCCAGGCAACCTGCAAGTAGTTTAAAGTGTAAACTTGTGTGTTGTGAATTGTCGGTGTAAACTCACCTTAAAACAAACGGGAAAGAGACTTCAGATACAGTATTAGGGGACCACTAAGGTCTATATAAAAGAGACTTCAGATACAGTATTAGGGGACCACTAAGGTCTATATAAAAGAGACTTCAGATACAGTATCAGGGGACCACTAAGGTCTATATAAAAGAGACTTCAGA